>NC_139715.1:24934554-24939554 GCF_964188405.1 Protomyctophum parallelum | reverse complement strand
AGCAGTGATTCTCAACCTGTTCAATTTCCAAGAACCCCCAGTTTGACATGGCTGCATATTAGTCTACGGACCCCAATTGAATGGCATTTCTATCTCTGGGACCCCCAATTTATATTGTAAAATTAAAGTTGATTTAACTCTGAGAGTGTACAAATGGAACGAGATTCCAATCTCGGTACAATCTCTGAGTCACAGACCCATAAGGGTCCATTTCGTTCAAAACTATCATTTAGCTGGGGACCCCCTGGAACTCCCTGAAGGACCCCTGGGGGTCCCCGGACCCCACTTTGGGAACCACTAGTTTACAGCAGTTGTAACAGTGCATGGTGAATGAGCACTAATCGACGAGGTGTTAACGAACCCCGGAAAGACGCCATAACACCATCACTATGTGTGTGTGTGTGTGTGTGTGTGTGCATGCGCACAATACAGTACAGTATAGGCAGGCACAACCACACGCACACACCCACGCAAGCACATACATACACATCCATCCATCCATCCATTTTCAACCGCTGACTTCTCTCTCCAGAACATTAGTGACTTCCTCCTGGGGGATCCCGAGGTGATCCCATGGAAAACTTTGGAGATACCGCATTGGGCCCTATATTGTCGTCGTTGGAGCTTGTAGATGGGCGGTGGCCTCCTCCCAGTGGGACGTGCCTGGTGCCTAGAGGGAGATGTTCGAGAGGCATCCTAACCAGACGTCCCGAACCACTGGCTCCTTTCCAAGCGAAAGCGAATAATAATTGTGACCGGATTTGACTGAGAGCCTGCCATCGAGCAACCTCCAGCTTTTCACCAGAGGAGAAAAACTGAATTTATTTATATTTGATCCAAAATGAGTTAATAGCACAGGCATGACTCTTTTTCAGACATACTAGAGTATATGTCTGAAATAAGTGTCAGAGCTGAAAATTGACAGCTAGGTGTAATGTTAGTCCAGAGAAGACATGTAAATATGAAATAAATGCTTAAACACGTAGCTAGGTGTAATGTTAGAGTCCACAGAAGTGAACCTTTCAAGCCGGTTTTCTGCAAGACATTACTCTATCAGCCATATCTCCAAAACTGGAGGGTCAAAGTGAACAACCAATTGAATTTGAAGCTATGATTCCCTGCTTTCAATGACATGAAAAACCCTAACCCTAAAACCTGACTTAAGTTATGTTATAGCCTATACCTTACTTGTGCACCCGACTCATGTAGTGAGAAAAGCCGATCTACAAGCTCACAACTCACGGTGCGGTGACGCATCGGGAGCCTGTACGGTACAATAAATCTGTTATTTATGCACGTTCAATGGTTCATAGTGGAAAAACACTGTGAGAGGTGGACTTTCAGCCCGGACCCCGGAATGTGTATTATTCATAACTCTGCATGCGCTGTGCGCTGAGTCTGACAGCACTGGTCCCGACCGCAGAGCAGAGCAGAGAAAGGCTCGCTGGCTGCTCTGCTGGCTGCAGATAGACTGTTGTGCTGTCCGTGAGGAAAGCTTGACATGCCAAAGAACTATCTCATCATCATTGACATGCAGGAAAAGTAGGCTACTGTTTTCTTAGCTTTGTGACTGACCAATGAGAAGCAGATTGTATTGTCTGCAAAGGAACTATGTGTCTGTCACAAATAAAAGTTCTGTTCTGCAAGCCCATGTCATGTCAACAACACAGACAAGGCAGCTGTGCGCGAGGCGAGTCCTGCAAATTAAATTGACCCAATATTATTTTGTACAACCTAGCAAAGCATAAGATAATGGTTTGGAGAATAGGCTGGTCTCTCTTTTTACAAGAGATAAGCCATTGCATACAGGTTCTTAAACTTTTTAATTTCAAGGACCCCCATAACTCTGATCCGTGCACTCAGATCAGCCAACGCAGGGAAGCTGGAAGTACCCAGACTAAAAACGCCGGGACAATGCTCCACACGTCCCAAACTCTTCTCCCTTCTGGCTCCAAAACTGTGGAATGCACTTCCCATTGCAGTCAGAACTGCAGCATCACTCCCAATCTTCCGCCGTAGTCTGAAAACCCACCTTTTCAGACTCCATCATGGCCCATAGCACTTACCCTACCCCCTTAGATAGCATTTCTGTAGACTTAGATAGCATTTGATACAGACTTATAGCATGTTATGTAGAGTAGACAGCACTATAATTGCATTGTATATAGTCATAGCACGCCATAGTACATATGTATAGCATAGTAGTATATATATATATATATATATATATAGTTTATATGTATAGTCTCATAATATAGATATTCCACTGTTACTTTCTTAGCTTACGCATGTTTCATGATAAATGCTTTTTTGTGATGTATTTCCATGCTTTTTGTTCTTGCTTAATGTAAGTCGCTCTGGATTAAGAGCGTCTGCTAAATGCCTAAATTGTAAATTGTCTGAGAGTAAAACCAGATGGACCCATAAGAGTCCCATTTGATTCCATTTGTACAATATCAGAGTTAAAAGTTATAAAAGGGTCCATTTGGTTCCATTTGTACTAGTACACTCTCAGAGTTACAGACATGTAGGCTAAGGCAGCGGTTCCCAACGTGGGGTCCCAGTGCTTGTATATTTTCCCTTTTTTGCTTCCCATATGATGAATTCCTGTTCTGTTCTTTAGCTACATAGAAATGTCTATTTGTATGTCTCTAAATGGTTGTATGTCTTTAAATGTTTTGATGAATTGAACAATGTGGACCCTGTTGTAAACAAGTGTAATGCTTAATTGGGTCGTCCACTCACAGTTGACAGTCTTTGTATTGAGTTTGTGCTTAAAATGTACTGTAAATTCTACAAACTGTTAATAAATATTTCAATCAATCAAAAAAAAAACGCGACGCATAGCCAGGGGGTACCCAAGCCCCCCCTTTTTTTTTTTGAGGGGGCTTGTGAATCATCGTGTGTGTGTGTGATATGAAATGTCCAGTACCTCCCCAGTGCCTCCCCAAGTGCCACCCCAGTGTCTTCCCTGCAGTGTCTGCCCAGTGCCTCCCCAGTGTCTGCCCAGTGGCTCCCCAATGTCTCCCCAGTGGCTGCAGTTTCTCCCCAGTGCCTCCCCAGTGCCTTCCCAGTGCCTCCTGCAGTGTCCCCTCAGTGCTTCCCCAGTGCCTCCCCAGTGCCTCCCCAGTGTCCCCCTGAGTGCCTCCCCAGTGTCCCCCCAGTGTCCCCCTGAGTGCCTCCCCAGTGTCTCCCCAGTGTCTCCCCAGTGCCTCCCCAGTGCCTCCCCAGTGTCTCCCCAGTGTCCCCTCAGTGCCTCCCCAGTGTCCCCCTGAGTGCCTCCCCATGCTCCCCAGTGTCCCCCTGAGTGCCTCCCCATGCTCCCCAGTGTCTCCCCAGTGTCTCCCCAGTGCCTCCCCAGTGTCTCCCCAGTGTCTCCCCAGTGCCTTCCCAGTGCCTCCCCAGTGTCCCCCTGAGAGCCTCCCCAGTGACCAGCCGAGTGCCTCCCCAGTGCCTACCCAGTGTCCCCCTGAGTGCCTCCCCATGCTCCCCAGTGTCTCCCCAGTGTCTCCCCAGTGCCTCCCCAGTGCCTTCCCAGTGCCTCCCCAGTGTCCCCTCAGTGCCTTCCCAGTGCCTCCCCAGTGTCCCCTCAGTGCCTTCCCAGTGCCTCCCCAGTGTCCACTCAGTGCCTCCCCAGTGTCCCCCTGAGTGCCTCCCCAGTGTCCCCCCCGAGTGCCTCCCCAGTGCCTCCCTGAGTGCCTCCCGAGTGTCTCCCCAGTGTCTCCCCAGTGCCTCCCCAGTGCCTGCCCAGTGTCCCCCCAGTGTCTCCAATAGCAATACAAGAGCAATAATACAAATCAATCTTAATTTATTAATCTTATTCATTAATTATTGAATCAAATTAATTAATTAATCAAAATGTTCGACGCAAGAAGGCCCCCCTGCGGCCTGCGCCCAGCACCATGCCAAAGCTTTTTCCTGCAGGAAACACTGCTTGTGGTTGTAAATATATTGTTATCTGTGTTGCGAGGATGAGGGGGTACCTGGAAAAATATCTACCGCAAAAGGGGTACCTGGTCCAAAAAAGGTTGGGAACCCCTGGGCTAAGGGTCCATGATTTGGTTCCATTTGTACACTCTCAGAGTTACAGACCTATAATGGGTCCATTTGGAACCCCCTCAAGGAACCATGAGGGTCCCTGGATCACACCTTTGAGAGCCACTGCTTTAAATAAATACATAACTAACTAACTAATCTTGACAGCTTGTTTACAAATGTTTGTAAACAAATCCCAAATATTTGTAAACAAACTGCACATGTTTGTAAACAAATCCCAAAAAATGTTTGTAAACAAATCCCACAATGTTTGTAAACAAATACCAAAATGTTTGTAAACAAACCACAACTGTTTGTAAACAAACAACAAAATGTTTGTAAACAAACAACAAAATGTTTGTAAACAAACAACACATTTTTGTAAACACATTCCAAATGGTTGTAAACAAACACCAAAATGTTTGGAAACAAATACCAAAATGTTTGTAAACAAACCACAAATGTTTGTAAACAAATACTAAATGATTGTAAACAAATACCAAAATGTTTGTAAACAAATACCAAAATGTTTGTAAACAATCCCAAATGTTTGTAAGCAAACACCAAAATGTTTGTAAACAAATCACACATGTTTGTAGACAAACCCTAAAATGTTTGTAAACAAACCCTGCAATGTTTTGTAAACACATCCTTGAACGTTGGTGGTAATAACGTGTCCAGGACATGCCTCAGACTTCTCCTCGGGTGACTTAGGTCAGATCTGAAGCCATTTTATTTGGCGTTAGGAACCCGTTGTGACAGCATGCCCTTGCTGACGTCCACGATACCCCATCTGGAGATATTTAAGTCCCTATTTTGAAACAAAAACATTTTTGAATATAGTTCAACTAGCCGATTTACAAGCTCACGTGTGGATGTAGATCAGCCCCCTCCCTGGATCACACCTTTGAGAGCCACTGCTTTAAATAAATACATAACTAATATAGAGCATATTTGATCAAATT
>NC_139715.1:24924554-24932054 GCF_964188405.1 Protomyctophum parallelum | reverse complement strand
TAGAAGAACGACTGACATAGAAACATAGCTTTTTCAGGTAAAAATGGGTTAAATGGGTTAAAGTGTAATGTTGAAAATGGAATGCATGTTAATCCTTCATGAGTTAATTAATGAGTCACTTCATTACTTAAGAATCCCATAGTTGGAAAATACCTACATGTGTTCCCATTGACTGGAGGGATTGTGGCGACACCGGCAAACAGCGTTGCCATCTCCCAGCACACAAAAACACTCACACGCACCGTGCGTGCATGCCATGCACACACGCACACACACACACACATACATTCTCGCACTTCGCACCACACACTATATAGCAAAACAAAGGAACCACATGAAACCGACACACATGCGCGCATGTGTGCAACACCGTATCACGCTATGCAAACACACGTGTGCATGCTGCATGCATGACCTGACACACACTCACGCACGCACGCGCGGCTAAATAAACCAGTAACAGCAACATATACCACCGTGGGAATATAAACATGTGATAAATATAGACGAAGACAAACAGTGAACTTCATCAAAATAGCATGTGTTGCAACGCTCCAACCACTACAACCACTAAACATCACAAACTCTGTCTTTAAACAAACGCCAACAACACACGACCCACGTACGACAAACGGATCTGTATCGACAGCTGTGCTGCTCAAACACCTTCATTTCAGTCAAACAGATCCCTGCGACCGAAGGTGGCAGTTACAATGTGAAACCTTGGTGTTTTTGTCTAACTCACTCAATCTGTCACCATATACGGGAATGTCCCCATATATATGAATGAACCATGGTTGTGATGTCACGTCTAGTGACGTCTCCAAGACACACTATGGCCTTGGGAGCCCCGGCCGTTGTCTGGCCAGGGAACGCCAGACGTCAGATGACGGGCCTGCCCTAATGTTATAAGTGCAGCCGCCCGCTCCCGGCAGCCGGCGGAAACTAGAGTCCTCAACAGGCCCGGAAATTAAGGCCGGCCCGGTCCTACCTGGGCCCTCATCAAACCCTGTACACTCAAGACACTGCCGCCCCCGCAGCCACCCTTAGATCTCCATATATGGAGCTGACCTGTTCTGACATTCCATATCTTGATCTTTACCTTTAGGGCGAGGTCGCCGAGAGCTCAGACGTCTTACTGGTATTTCACCGTTTATTTGTACTACTATTACTATACTATTTACCCATGCATCTCTTGACATACTGTACTGTATGTCAAATATCCTAATCATACGAGCAATGTCAAATATGTACACATATTATCCAACCAGTTCTTCTTGTTTCTTTCTTTCTCTATTCTTTTGAAAATTATAGTTTGTGTCAGACAGCAAAACCCACCCACTGTTTTACACCTGAGTGATATGACAATAAGGTTGAATCTACATTTTGTACAATGACAGGGTGTCTCTCAGAATGTAGAATACATTGTACAATGAGAGGGTGTCTCTCAGAATGTAGATGCAATTGTACAATGGCAGGGTGTCTCTCAGAATGTAGAATACATTGTACAATGAAAGGGTGTCTCTCAGAATGTAGAATACATTGTACAATGAAAGGGTGTCTCTCAGAATGTAGAATACATTGTACAATGGCAGGGTGTCTCTCAGAATGTAGAATACATTGTACAATGAGAGGGTGTCTCTCAGAATGTAGAATACATTGTACAATGGCAGGGTGTCTCTCAGAATGTAGAATACATTGTACAATGAGAGGGTGTCTCTCAGAATGTAGAATACATTGTACAATGACAGGGTGTCTCTCGGAATGTAGAATACATTGTACAATGAGAGGGTGTCTCTCGGAATGTAGAATACATTGTACATTGGCAGGGTGTCTCTCAGAATGTAGAATACATTGTACAATGAGAGGGTGTCTCTCAGAATGTAGAATACATTGTACAATGAGAGGGTGTCTCTCAGAATGTAGAATAGATTGTACAATGAGAGGGTGTCTCTCAGAATGTAGAATACATTGTACAATGAGAGGGTGTCTCTCAGAATGTAGAATACATTGTACAATGAGAGGGTGTCTCTCAGAATGTAGAATACATTGTACAATGAGAGGGTGTCTCTCAGTGAACATATTTCCAGCGCGAGTCACAGTCATACCATGGCCTGCATCACTGTTGGTTTGTGTGTTGTTGGTGATTTCATAACTTCCCTCTCGTTCTACGGCTGACAGGAAATCCGTCATCTCTCTCCTTCCAGATGTTGTTATTTTTTTTACTTCTCCCCAAATGCGCTAAAGAATGAATGGCCTGCTATATACAGTAAATCATCTGACACACCATCACGCATGCGCATGCGCGCACACACACACACACACACACACACACACACACACACACACACACACACACACACACACACACACACACACACACACACACACACACACACACACACACACACACACACACACACACACACACACACACACACACACACACACACACACACACACACACACACACACACACACACACACACCTTTTTGAATTCTGGGCCAGCATGACTCATGAGAAATGTCATGCGAGGATATCTGGCCAGCCGGGGCGCCTGATGGAGGGAAAAGGAACTGGTCTCTATACTGCCTCCCCCTGGCCAGCCTGATGTAGGGGAAAGGAACTGGTCTCTATACTGCCTCCCCCTGGCCAGCCTGATGTAGGGGAAAGGAACTGGTCTCTATAGAGCGCCGCAGTCCCTCCCCCTTTCAGAAAAACGAGTGGCCCAGGAAATGAAAACCCAATGCATTCTCCCATCGGCACTTCTTATTTAATTTATTTAAAGACGGTTACGCCGCAGACAAAGCCAACTCGGATCGTGACAAATCATGACAATGAACACAATGTTTTGGGCCGATCAAATCATTAGAAAGAAGAAAAGAAAGTCAGGAGACAACACTATTTGTTTTGTTTTTCGTCTTATAAATTATTTGATCGGCCCAAAACATTGTGTTCATTGTCATGATTTGTCACGATCCGAGTTGGCTTTGTCCGCGGCGTAACCGTCTTTAAATAAATTAAATAAGAAGTGCCGATGGGAGAATGCATTGGGTTTTCATTTCCTGGGCCACTCGTTTTTCTGAAAGGGGGAGGGGCTGCGGCGCTCTATACTGCCTCCCCCTGGCCAGCCTGATGGAGGGGAAAGGAACTGGTCTCTATACTGCCTCCCCCTGGCCAGCCTGATGTAGGGGAAAGGAACTGGTCTCTATACTGCCTCCCCCTGGCCAGCCTGATGTAGGGGAAAGGAACTGGTCTCTATACTGCCTCCCCCTGGCCAGCCTGATGTAGGGGAAAGGAACTGGTCTCTATACTGCCTCCCCCTGGCCAGCCTGATGGAGGGAAAAGGAAATGGTCTCTATACTGCCTCCCCCTGGCCAGCCTGAAGGAGGGGAAAGGAACTAGTCTCTATACTGCCTCCCCCTGGCCATCCGGGGAACCCAGGATTACATTAGACAATTGACACCGAGTGAAAAAAAGTGTTACAAAAATCGTGGGATTGTTTTTATCCCACGATTTTTGTAACACTACAGCGTAAATCTGTCCCATATCTCCATATATGGAGCTGTCCTGTTCTGACATCACAATGAGATTCTGACGTCTGCATTAGAGATGCAACGATACTGATTTTTCAATTCCGATCCGATCCGATATATTAATATTGAAATTTCCCGATATCCGATATTTGCCGATCCGATATTTGCTGTAGGCTACATAGCAAAACAAATGAATGCAAAAAAATGCATTAACTTTCAATAAGCCATTTATTAATTGTACAAATGCCTTACATTTAAATTCAGAGAGGGGATGTTTATGGTTAAGTGTTTAACCTGTAAAAAATAAGAATAAGAAGTGTTTAACCTGTAAACCTTAATGAAATGGCAACCTGTTAATTAATACTATGGTTTATTAATAATAATAATAATAATAATAATAGTAATTATTATTATTGCTATATACACGTGGTACCTTTTTACCCCTAATGTGATGCCTGGAATCAGCTGCGCTATCATGTGACAAAAGCCTTGAGTCTTACCGACATAACTCGGGGAGAAAAAAAATACCTCAGGACGTTTGTTATGGTGCTGGTGTTGTGTTGCTACTTTAGTTTGCAAACTCTGTCTTTGTCTTAAGAATTGCACTAAACTTACAATCTGAATCAATATTTGAGCTTCTGACAACAATGTCATGGTTTGATGACTGAGCCAATTATATAAAGACATATTTAACCGCGATGACGACGCGCGCTTATTCTTCATCATCATCGTCACAGCAGCATTTCTTTTCAATAGCAATAATAAAGTTACAAATATTCAATCACACACTAAACAGTGATTCCATTCTCTTGCATATTGCACCTTAGTGGGGCTTTTTTCTATAAACTGTTTGCAGTCTGTACATACTGGAGGTTGGATTCGCTCACTGCACTGTCTGTGCAGGACGGACTGTAGTAAACATTAAACACGTGTCCCCCTCCTGTATCGGAGCGTGTATCGGTGGCGTCAAATCCGATCTCCGATACATTAATTAAGCTGGATCGGAGGCCGATCCCGATATAATATCGGATCGGTTGCATCTCTAGTCTGCATAGACTCCATATTTGGGCACGCCTGACAAAGAACTCCATATATGGTGACATAAAAGTGACAGACATAATAACTGGGTGGGGCATTAATTTCCAATTACCCAACAGGGCACGGCTCCAGTCGTGTAATCATCTGAATACACATTAAACCAACCTGATGAGACGAGTGGTCTTTACACTGCTGGAGAGAGAGAGACCTTCAGATCACACCTGGAGAGAGATAGAGAGAGAGAGAGAGAGAGAGAGAGAGAGAGAGAGAGAGAGAGAGAGAGAGAGAGAGAGAGGGGGGGGGTAAATATTAGGATACAAGGCATCGTACAAATGTCATGCACAACACACGCAACACACACGCACACACGCACGCCATGTGGCCATTGAGCAAACTCAAGCGCCTCCTCATCTGCTGCGGCAGAGAGAGAGAGGGGAGAACGTTCCTCGTTCACCAGTTTTGCGTGAGTGTGTGAGAGATAGAGAGAGATAGACAGAGAGACAGAGAGAGAGGGAGAATGAATGAATGAATGAAAAACGAACAGAAGCTGAGATGAAGGCGAGTTGTTTTGCTCCGTTGTTTCCATGGCGACACAGACAAGCTGCAAAACGTTAATTGCTTAACGACGACTAATGGTTCAGAAAGAGAGAGAGAGAGAGAGAGAGAGAGAGAGATGCACTGTTGCCTGCTAATTACAATGTGGAGCATGCGTGCATGAGAGAGAGAGAAGAACCAGACAGACAGGGAGATGCCATTAGGGAGGGAATATACCCACTGTGGGTGTCGTCTGTGTGCGTGTGTGCGTGCGTGCGTGTGTGGAGGGTACAACCACCCCAGCTACATCATCGGTGAAGCCGTGTCAGTCCATCCATCGCATTGCTTTTCACCGGGAACCACACCTAGCCCTAAACGAGTGCGACAGAGCACGGCTGCAGTCCTCCCTCCATGCTCCTGCTGCTAGCCTGGCACGCTGACTGACTGCTGCTAGCCTGGCACGCTGACTGACTGCTGCTAGCCTGGCACGGTGACTGACTGCACCCCGACCAAAGATGACCGCTCCACTCCACTCAGCTCTTCCAGTCCTCCCAGGGAGTGTCTTGGTGTGTTGGGTGGGTGTGTCACTCCTCCAGTCCTCCCAGGGAGTGTCTTGGTGTGTCATTCCTCCCGTCCTCCCAGGGAGGGTCTGTGTTGGGTGGCGGGTGTGTGTTTTGGTGGCAGTTCTGTTGCCGTACATATAATGTGAGCTTTGAGCATTCCCTACTTTCTAGACCTAGAGCCCCTGTGTGCTACTGTAGCTGTCTGTACTGCATGTTAAACCTGTCTGTACTGCATGTTAAACCTGTCTGTACTGCATGACAGTATGTGTCTCTGATGTATTGGTACAGTGGACAGACAGTATGTGTCTCTGATGTCTTGGTACAGTGGACAGTATGTGTCTGATGTATTGGTACAGTGGACAGACAGTATGTGTCTTTGATGTCTTGGTACAGTGGACAGACAGTATGTGTCTTTGATGTCTTGGTACAGTGGACAGACAGTATGTGTCTCTGATGTCTTGGTACAGTGGACAGACAGTATGTGTCTCTGATGTCTTGGTACAGTGGACAGACAGTATGTGTCTCTGATGTCTTGGTACAGTGGGCAGACAGTATGTGTCTCTGATGTCTTGGTACAGTGGACAGACAGTATGTGTCTGATGTATTGGTACAGTGGACAGACAGTATGTGTCTCTGATGTCTTGGTACAGTGGACAGACAGTATGTGTCTCTGATGTCTTGGTACAGTGGACAGACAGTATGTGTCTCTGATGTCTTGGTACAGTGGGCAGACAGTATGTGTCTCTGATGTCTTGGTACAGTGGACAGACGGTATGTGTCTCTGATGTCTTGGTACAGTGGACAGACAGTATGTGTCTCTGATGTCTTTGTACAGTGGACAGACGGTATGTGTCTCTGATGTCTTGGTACAGTGGACAGACAGTATGTGTCTCTGATGTCTTGTGACAGTGGACAGACAGTATGTGTCTCTGATGTCTTGGTACAGTGGACAGACAGTATGTGTCTCTGATGTCTTGGTACAGTGACCAGACAGTATGTGTCTCTGAGAGAGAGTACCATTGTCTTACTTGTGAGAGAGAGAGTGTTGTCTGCTAATTCCCCCACACGCTAACTCTGTCATTTCTCAACCTAAAGTGTTCACATAATCGTAGTGGAGTAAAAGTACAATATTTGGATCCGAGATGTAGCGCAGTAGTACGCAGTAACAAAAAAGTACAAATACCTTAAAATTGTAGGACTACTTAAGTAGCCTACAGTACCTAAGTACTGTACATGCACTTAGTTACTTTCCAGCACTGCTGAAAACGAGGACAGGGAGCAGGGACGTGTGTGTGTGTGTGTGTGTGTGTGTGTGTGTGTGTGTGTGTGTGCGTGTGTGTGTGTGTGTGTGTGTGTGTGCGTGTGTCTCGTCCCCTCTACACCCTCTCATGTCAATGAAAGTGGGCTCCCTGGAAACGACAGTTAAGCCCGAGTGCTGCCCAGCAACCAGAGAGAGAGAGAGAGAGAGAGAGAGAGAGAGATAGAGAGAGAGAGAGAGAGGGAGAGAGAGAGAGAGAGGCCTTGTCACTGGTGATATGTGTACTCTGCTGTGCTTTCGAGTGCCTCGCTAGAAACACACAGACGTGTTGCTGTGAGGGAGTCAAAGTCAGGAGAGGAGAGGAGAGGTTACATCACCACCTGCTCAAAATCAACTACGCCCACCATCTCTCTCTCTCTGGCCAGTCAGTGATGATGATGTTGACAGAGAGACTAATATGTCCTGTGGTCTGTCTCTGTCACAGTAAGACCATCGGCAGACAGACAGACTAGCGCCCCTCACAAAACACACAGAAAGTTAGAACATGGAGATTCTGACATTCTGACGTTT
>NC_139715.1:24794715-24919354 GCF_964188405.1 Protomyctophum parallelum | reverse complement strand
GCTGCCTTGTCCGAGGAATAACAACCAATGACCGCTGCTAGTGCTGCCTCATCAGGGGAACAACAACCAATGACCACTGCTAGTGCTGCCTCGTCAAGAGGAATAACAACCAATGACCACTGCTAGTGCTGCCTCGTCAGAGGAATAACAACCAATGACCACTGCTAGTGCTGCCTCGTCAGAGGAATAACAACCAATGACCACTGCTAGTGCTGCCTCGTCAAGAGGAATAACAACCAATGACCACTGCTAGTGCTGCCTCGTCAGAGGAATAACTAGAAATGCACTCTGTCGAGGTGCCATGCATGGCCTTCTTGTGTGCAAGCAGAGCACACAAGTGCTGCTACGTTCTAATGTCTATTTAACTGCTGTTCTAAATCCTTTAGACCCGTTATTGACTTTATACCAACCTTGAAATGTACCTTAGTTACCATCAACAGCCAATAAGGGTTATGTATGTATGTCTTACCACGACATACATACATAACCAGCCGATCACCAAACGCAGCCGACCACAGTACTTGTGCGCTCTGCTTGCGCAAGTAACACAACCAATGATCATCAGAGGAGTAACAACCAATGATCATCAAAGGGAGTAATAACCAATGAGTGAGTGATCTGTGCTGTTGTGTATAGGAAGATCATCAATCATTCTTTCTTTTCAAACGGCATAATTTCATCTGATAGCAGTACAGACTACAGACATGATTATAAATGAGCTTGACACTGTTCTCTCTAATGCAATACGTTCCACATTCCTCTAATATTCATTTATGTATTTATTGAGTGAGTAATGCACTGTATTTTTGTTCTATAGAAACAGAATTGAATTTGCATGTTCTCCCCGTGTCCCCTATAGGGTAAAAAAAAAACTCCCCCTGGTCAGCCGGGGCGCCTGATGGGGGGGGGGAAGGAACTGGTCGGAATAACGTGTTCCTTCCACGCGCTACGTCTGGCGGGGAAAACTCCCCCTGTCAGGTGGAAAGACGCAGTTTGGACTCCTCATGCATAGAAGGAAGCATGAGGTCTGTCCACTGCCCCCCCCCCCCCCCCAGGTTGAGGTGTACAAAGGTGGATAAATATTTTAACAAAGAAAGAAAGAAACTTAATCTGTAAGGGTCCTTTTGATTGGATGCCTTGACTATAACTTCAACTACCTGCATTCGCTGAGCCACGGGTCTAAATTAGCATGTTCTATATACATGCTGCCGTCTGATTGGATTGGGGTCTACACGTGTTCTCTATATGCTACCGTTTGATTGGACGGGGTTTCAGGACTGCAGCGTCAGAGGTTAAAAGGTCGGAGAGGCTAAGAGGCCAGACAGACTACTAACAGCTATATATAGACACTGTACTCCACACACACACACACACACACACACACACACACACACACACACACACACACACACACACACACACACACACACACACACACACACACACACACACACACACACACACACACACACACACACACACACACACACCAGAAGACAGGAAATTCCTCCAATGTGAAATATGCCTTCAAGAAAATTTTACAGCAGAGATGGGGTGATCGGAGGACGGAAAGAGAGTGTGTGTGTGTCCGTGCGTGTGTCCATGCGTGCGTGTGTGGAGATGTCTGTGTGAGGACGGGGGTGATGGTAAGACTGAAGTGGGATTCAGGACAGCAAAACAATAAAATGACAAGTGATTATTGCCGTTTTCAGACTTCATTCAAGATATCCTAGTCGGATAACTGTACTCCATTGGCAGATCATTTAGGTTTTTATTTGCATTTTTTTTACGAATTCTCACTACAGTTTCCTGATTCATATGATTTGTTTCAGGGAAATAATGAAATAAGAAAAGTAGTCTTGAATGTAGTAAGGTAACTTTTTTAAAGATAAGTGTCTTTAAAGTGATAATTCCTAAAAGCAGCAGAATACTCTGCCAGTGCAGAAATACATTTAGAATAGACGCCTTGAAAGAAGTAAAGTCTAAAAGTGTGAATACATGCCTGTTATAATGACTTGTCATTTTGCTGTAGTGTGCACTTTTATGGACTTACATGAATCTGGGTTTGTCTGTCTGAGGGTGTGTGTGTGTGTGTGGGTGTGTTTGTGTGTGTGTGTGTGTGTGTGTGTCTGTCTGAGGGTGTATGCCTGCCTGGGAATATGTGTGTGCGCGTATTGTAACTGTCTAGTAGAATAGCAGCACTGTCTAGCGTGTGTGCGTGCGTGCGTGCAGGCTCCAGCTCGCGTGTGCCTGGTCTTAGGGTGACCACAGGGTGCAGCCTTAGGCCTTTGAAGTTGTCGCCACACACTGGGCTGATCTCAAACCGCAGCGCGCTCCGTCCCACATCACTCACTCACCGCCAGAGCCATAGAGTAGACAGAGTTACGACAACTCTGTTCACTTCATGGGGCTTCAGTCCTATTAAATGGGGGCCCGTAGCCTAATGCATTATTATCAAACTGGGGGTCCTTGAAATGAGAATTGAGAATCACTGCTAGAGCCTTAAAAATCGTCTCTTCTGGGGGTCCCTGGCATATATTTTCTAATGGGGGTCTGCAGCCTAATGGATCTATTCTCTCTACTATACTCTACTGCCACCACTATAGAGCGTCGCAGTCCCGCCCCCTTTCATGACGACGCCAGGCCCAGGAAATGATTCCCAATGCATTTTTCCCATAGACATTTCAAAAGGTATTTATTTAAAGACGTTTACGCTGCGGACAAAGCCAACTCCAGTCGTGACAACTCATGACAACAAACACAATATTTTGGACCAAACAAATAATTACAAAAAAGTGTTGTAACCTGCTGTTCTAATTCTTTCTAATTATGTGTTCAGCCCAAAAAATTGTGTTTGTTGTCATGATTTGTCACGACAAGAGTTGGCTTTGTCCGCGGCGTAAACGTCTTTAAATAAATACTTTTTGAAATGTCTATGAGGAAAATGAACGGAGAATCATTTCCTGGGCCCTGGTAGGGGGCGGGACTGCGACGCTCTATTCTCGGCGTAACAAAACAAGGGTTACAGCAGGGTGTTAAAATGTTCTGCCATGGCCCAGGCGGTGGCGTAACCGTCTGGGCACCCGACTGGTAATCCAGTCGCAGTGTGCCGCGGGTTCGACTCCCGAGCCCGACACGGCCTTTACTGCATGTCATCCCCCCATCTCTCTCCCGTTTCCTGTCAGCCTACTGTCTGTCCCTTCAAAAAACCAATAAAAGACGTAAGCCGCAAAAAAATATCTTAAAAAAAAAGAAAAAGTTCTGCCATTCACTTGTTTTTATTTTATTTCACACGCCTGTGTGTTTCTTCAAGCGGTGTGTGGTTTGTCCCGTGGGATCACCACAAGGCCGTGTTGACAGGCGCGCAAACGGCAGTGATTTAATCTGTAGCAGGGATGCCCTCCTCGCTCGCAAAGCCTTCCGTGTCCGAGGAGCTCCAAGCCGCCGCGGTTCCCACGGGCCATCTGCTCCCAATTATCCCCCGCACGGGAGAGCCGCGTCCCGTCCTGGGTATACCTGCGGTCAGAATTATCCCCCGCACGGGGGAGCCACGTGTTGGGTATACCTGCGATCAGACACCAGGGCCTATAAACTCTCTCTCAAGACCTCCAGGAGTTGAGGACAGCTTCTAACCCTGACTCTGACCTGAGAACTGATTCTATACAAACAGTTTTCTGAAAACCCTATGGTTCTAGGTCAGTGGTGCTCAATCTTTTCCATGTCAAGGACCGCCAAGAATTGTCTGTATTTGGCCGCCGACCTTTCACTCTGAAGGAATATATACTCAAAGATGTGTGCCACATTTTCACGATTTTTCAAAAATAGCAAAGGGGAGGAGAGGAGAGGAGAGGAGAGGAGAGGAGAGGAGAGGAGAGGAGAGGAGAGGAGAGGAGAGGAGAGGAGAGGAGAGGAGAGGAGAGGAGAGGAGAGGACGTGTCGCTGTGACTGATTGCGGAGGAGCGGATGTTTCTGGAAGTCATCAGAAGAGGGGAGAAGGGGGGGGGGGGGGGGGGGGGGGGAGAGAACATGGGCCAGCTGTGAAAAGCTTCTACGCTGTAAAAAACAGACGCACTGTTCATTTTACTCAGAGTCTATAAGGAATTGACCCGTAAGGGTAAAATGCACACTCTGTATTTGTACTGGTCTCTCACACTGTCTGAGACCAGTATCCGGTATTATACCGGATAATTCACTTTGTGCGTGTGCGGTATATGCACACAAACAAATGCTATCCTTAACAAGTCCGACATACAAGCAGGCAAGTTAGGTTGTTATTTCGACCAAAAGAAAGGAAGACAGGTCTGCAACGACACGACACCATGCACATCCCAGAGCTTATGCATGTCCCAAGGATCACGGTTCAATGCTGTACTTTATTGTTCCATCTTGTGTACCTACAGGTACATATAAGAAGTAAAATTTGTATTATTTTTGTTTGACTTCCTTACAGACAATGCAGCGGCATGTACTAGATAGCGTAATATTCAAAACAACAAAACAATAACACCACAGCAAACAAAGAACAAAGAGTGCAATAAAGAGACATCAAAACTCTTTGAAAAACATGTACATGTGCATGTTTTCCCTGTAAACATAGTAACATAATGTACATGTGCATGTTTTCCCTGTAAACATAGTAACATAATGTACATGTTTTCCCTTTTAAGTTATAGGTAAACCTTTTTGTGAACAGCTTCACAGTAAGATTATGTTCCATATTATACAACAGAGTTTAGTTTAAGAAGGTGCAATTTGAGGCTACAGCAAACCTCCACAGTCTTACTACCACAAGCTGGAGTCCACAGCTGTCAGGTCGCGCGGGGCAGCGCTGACATGGGGAACCACCAACGGACAGAGCTAACCGACCTCCAGGAAACATGCAGTCCCGTCTAAACCAGGACAGACTAACCGACCTCCAGGAAACATGCAGTCCCGTCTAAACCAGGACAGAGCTAACCGACCTCCAGGAAACATGCAGTCCCGTCTAAACCAGGACAGAGCTAACCGACCTCCAGGAAACATGCAGTCCCGTCTAAACCAGGACAGACTAACCGACCTCCAGGAAACATGCAGTCCCGTCTAAACCAGGACAGAGCTAACCGACCTCCAGGAAACATGCAGTCCCGTCTAAACCAGGACAGACTAACCGACCTCCAGGAAACATGCAGTCCCGTCTAAACCAGGACAGAACTAACCGACCTCCAGGAAATGTGCAGTCCCGTCTAAACCAGGACAGAGCTAACCGACCTCCAGGAAACATGCAGTCCCGTCTAAACCAGGACAGAGCTAACCGACCTCCAGGAAACATGCAGTCCCGTCTAAACCAGGACAGAGCTAACCGACCTCCAGGAAACATGCAGTCCCGTCTAAACCAGGACAGAGCTAACCGACCTCCAGGAAACATGCAGTCCCGTCTAAACCAGGACAGAACTAACCGACCTCCAGGAAACATGCAGTCCCGTCTAAACCAGGACAGAGCTAACCGACCTCCAGGAAACATGCAGTCCCGTCTAAACCAGGACAGAACTAACCGACCTCCAGGAAACATGCAGTCCCGTCCAGGACAGAACTTCTGTTTTTGTTCTCCCCCAGAAATGAGTCACGGTCCCAGCAGGGCTTGGGAACAGAACGGGAATGATGTTGATCTTTGGCTGAGCTACAGAGGGGGAAGTCTGCAAGCAGTTCTCTCACGACACACACACATGAACACACACACACACACACACACAGCACTACATTGCACAGACTCAGGGGGGACCGATGACAGTTAGGCAGTGAAAGTCTGATGATGTCATCAGTTGACACGCACAACGACATAGCAATTAAGCCAAAAACAGCACAACGCGTCACACTGCGAGCTGTGTGTGTGTGTGTGTGTGTGTGTGTGTGTGTGTGTGTGTGTGTGTGTGTGTGTGTGTGTGTGTGTGTGTGTGTGTGTGTGTGTGTGTGTGTGTGTGTGTGCGTGACACCGCCACACTGTGTGATGGACAGTGTGTTGCACGATTCTCGCTCTAATGTGAATCTCGATTTTCAATATTTGAGATCATGATTCTCACACGATTCTTATTTTTTTCCCCATAAAAACATGTATCGTCTTTTAGTCTGAACATTGCTGAACATTACTACGTTCAAAATGTGTCACCTGGAGCCATAACTACTGTGGCTTTAAACAGACAACATCAAATTGCTTAAAGACTTAAACCTCTCTTAAAGTCTCTCTCTCTCTCTTGCAGCAAAAACAATAAGACTAACTCAAATGAACTGGACAGCCAACTAGTCCTGCACCATTCTTGCTTAAATGTGGAAATGAGTTTGTCCTGGGCCGTGGCTCAGCGGTCCAGGCACCTTGGCCGGTAGTCCAAGTCTGGCAGTGTGCCGTGGGTTCGACTCCCGATCCCGACGGACTTTACTGCATGTCCCCCCTCCCCGTCTCTCTCACCATTTCCTGTCAGCCTACTGTCTGTCCCTCTATAAAAATAACGGCGAAAGCCTAAATCCTAACAGTTTTCTGAAAAAGCTATGTTTCTATGTCAGTCGTTCTTCGATTTCTCAAAAAACAGCAGACCTACAAGCTTGTAGATCTGCTATTTTTCAATAGCTGAAGCATAACATAATGCTAAAACCAAAAGGGGTTGCGAGGGGATTGCCTCCACTTGCCGATCTCCATTACCTCCGTGACAGAGCATCTTATCCACTTAACTCCTACATACCTCTACCTAGCTGACTGGAGTCCCACAGGGCCTCTATACAGGCCCTGCTCACATTACCCTGCACTCCACTGCACCTAGTCCTCTTACGCCCCGTCAGCTGATTGATTGAACACTTTATTAACAGCAGAAAGTATACAGATCCTTTTAACAATCATGTTAAAAAGGATAACACAACAGGCCCCGAGGGCTTGTTTCCATTGTGGTCCTCCTGTCATACTCCTACTGTATGTACAAAAGTGCTTTACAATCATCATTTAAAAAATCATTATACATCAGCAACGCAGTCAGCACGGTCTTAGGAGCAACAGCAGACAGTACAGTCGTAGGAGCAACAGCAGACAGTACGGTCGTAGGAGCAACAGCAGACAGTACAGTCGTAGGAGCAACAGCAGACAGTACAGTCGTAGGAGCAACAGCAGACAGTACAGTCGTAGGAGCAACAGCAGACAGTACGGTCGTAGGAGCAACAGCAGACAGTGAGGTCGTAGGAGCAACAGCAGACAGTACGGTCGTAGGAGCAACAGCAGACAGTACAGTCGTAGGAGCAACAGCAGACAGTACGGTCGTAGGAGCAACAGCAGACAGCAACGCAGACAGAGTACAGCAGTCGTAGGGGCAACGCAGACAGAGTACAGCAGTCGTAGGGGCAACGCAGACAGAGTACAGCAGTCGTAGGGGCAGCAGACAGAGTACAGCAGTCGTAGGGGCAACGCAGACAGAGTACATCAGCATCCATGATGCTGCTACCAGACAGCCTGCTGCCATGCAGAGCAGACGTCCTTTAGGCAAACTCACCATCTGTGCGTGCGTGCGTGTGTGTGTGTGTGTGTGTGTGTGTGTGTGTGTGTGTGTGTGTGTGTGTGTGTGTGTGTGTGTGTGTGTGTGTGTGTGTGTGTTTGTATGTGTGTGTGTGTGTGTGTGTGTGTCTGTGTGTCTTTGTATTTCAAGCACACACAAGCAAGCACCTGTGAGTATACAAAAAAACGATACACACAAAATGTGTGTGTTTGTACCGCGCGCACACACACACACACACACACACACACACACACACACACACACACAGACACAGACACACACACAGAGGGAGTGATGCAGTGCAGAATGTTGGTGCTTTCATTAGCCAGATAGATATGGAGATACATAAAAGAGTTCTGCCTGGCCTGAACACTGTCTTCACATCACGTTCCAGACCCAGACATCTCACACACACACACACACACACACACACACAGCAGACCCAGACTTCACACGGATGTCTGCTGATGGTCGATGTCGCACCGCACAGGAAATAGCCGGGATTGTGAGAACGTACGCTCTAGACCACCGCTAAGAAGAACATATTCCATGTCCAGAGAGAAACCATAATTATCTAGAATGTAGGACAGTAAAGATAGGATAGAAAGTAGAAAGTTAGAAACCATATCTACAGTAACAGTACTCTGGTTTGGTGTTACCATGTGGTGTTACCATGTGGTCCTTAAATAGTTTCCGATCCCCGTTTGTAAAAATAATTTGTGAGGGAAAAGTAAAATGTCTTCATGTGACCACCGCGCTCTGACTAAAGGTGCGTTTCCCGTTCAAATCATATCATATCAATAACGGTAATGGGTCGCAGACACCAAGACTGCATTACAGTAATTTATTCTTGCATTTTGGACAGGAGACAAACGTTTTCGGCTATCCAGCCTTCATCAGTGTGACACTGATGAAGGCTGTCTCCTGTCTCCAAAATGCAAGAATAAATGACTGTAATGCAGTCGAGGTGTGCACGACCCATTACCGGAACAGTGAAATGTTAAAGATGGAGTGCCACAGTTTTTGTATTTTTCCAGTTTTTCATGTGTCTATGAGGTGACATTACTTCATTAGACACCCTGGAGTCGTTTTTATGTGCAATGGTGTATTAACTTTGTATTTAGGGTTTCTTCCTGGAGGCTAAACCTTTGAGTTGACAGTCAAACGTGCCAATGAAATAAACAGTAATATCATGACATCACACTATCAGCCCCTCCCATAACCCCTCCCCCTTTATCATACAACTACTGCCGTGGGTGCGGCTTCAGTTCAGGTGGATCACCAGTTTCACCACCCATCACCACCCACCAGGCAAACCGGGCATACTTAATGCACTGGTGGGCGTGCCCACATAAAAACAAATGTAACAAATACTGTACACTTTTTTGTTATACCTCCTTATATAACAATAAGACCTGATGATCATGTTTTAGATTGGAAAAAAATCACGGCACTCCATCTTTAAATGAGAATGATTGACAAACTTGTTTTACTGAGAACCTGCCGTAGATCCAGACAGGTACGGTTTTCATTCTAGTGTCAGGGTTTTTATAACTGGAATTAAGATAAACTACCTGATCGATAACTAGCATTAGTTTTTTAATCACTGCTGCAAGCAACATATAGAAAAGCATGGTTCCCTGCATGCACTCCCCCATGAGAATGCTCCACTGTTGTTGGCTGCGTGCTACTGCACTATGATCCACAACTCTGCACTTTATATTTATACTTCTTGCACGGTGTTGTATTTGTGTTGTTCGTATTTATTTGTTTTGTGAAAATAAGGAATGCACACACGCAAATGCCAAAGCAAATTCAAATTTAATTTGACATAGTGGCAAATTAGGGAATCTGAATCTGACATTATTTGTCATATCCCTTTTTGAACTGAAGCTATAGGCCTCTCTCCCACAGAACACATCGCATGTGAAAGCAGAGAGCCAGTGTACGCTTATATATGTATGGGAATTAAAAACAGAACTCCTCTGTCGCCGTTATCCATTATCAGAGTGTTGAGGAGTCACTGACTGAACTCAAGTGCTTTAGAATTTAGACGTATTATTGTCTGTAATATAGGAGTCTTGACAGGTCATTGTGTGTGGAGTCATTCTGAGAAAGACGTCCATTATACTATTATACTGGGGTCTGAGGAGGGGGAGGGGGGGAAGGGGTACCTCTTTAGAGACCCTCTGGACACTCCGCGAATGACCCCCGCGCGGATGACCCTGTGAATGACCCCGGAAGTAGGCGAGCTAAGGGCGCTGAGAGAGCCCAGGAGGACACAGCAGGCTAAAAGGTGGAAGCCATGGTGCCTTCATAGACATAAAAAGGTAGACGCCTCTTTTCCGGCTCTGGGGCGCGTGTCTCTGTTGAGGGCAAAACATTTTCCCCGAGATTCCTTAGCGAAGCGTGAGTGGAAGCTTGTCAAGCTTCCGCGTGCGTAACAGAAGTCACCCGGAAAAGACGCGCTGCGATTGGCCAGGAGTCACATGAGTATAACGTCACTCGGGCAGCGACGCAGCGTGCTTTCATGGCTTCCCTACGGCACTTCCTGCTTTACTTCTGCTTCATTGGAAGACACGTCGCTCCAACGAACTGCAGCGCCCAATGAGGCGTCTATATTTTGAGGGTTGCTATAAGCCCCTCCTATATTCAGCTATAAACCCCTCCTATATTCAGCTATAAGCCCCTCCTATATTCAGCTATAATGTAGATTCTTGTCCTAACACAAATATTAAATCCCATTGACAATGAATGGAGAATTTACGTCATATGTGTGTCTGAGCAAATCGGTATATTTGTGTTGATGGGACACTTCAATATATATGTTAAAACACTTTCGGGGCCTTAGATGGATCTATCCATCCTATCTAGGCTCCTATAACATCTCTGGGCACTACCAGGCGCTCAGTGCAGACGTATAGGGACTGGTGTCTACCAGGTACCAGTGCAGACGTAGAGGGACTGGTGTCTACCAGGTACCAGTGCAGACGTAGAGGGACTGGTGTCTACCAGGTACCAGTGCAGACGTATAGGGACTGGTGTCTACCAGGTACCAGTGCAGACGTAGAGGGACTGGTGTCTACCAGGTACCAGTGCAGACGTAGAGGGACTGGTGTCTACCAGGTACCAGTGCAGACGTAGAGGGACTGGTGTCTACCAGGTACCAGTGCAGACGTAGAGGGACTGGTGTCTACCAGGTACCAGTGCAGACGTATAGGGACTGGTGTCTACCAGGTACCAGTGCAGACGTAGAGGGACTGGTGTCTACCAGGTACCAGTGCAGACGTAGAGGGACTGGTGTCTACCAGGTACCAGTGCAGACGTAGAGGGACTGGTGTCTACCAGGTACCAGTGCAGACGTAGAGGGACTGGTGTCTACCAGGTACCAGTGCAGACGTAGAGGGACTGGTGTCTACCAGGTACCAGTGCAGACGTAGAGGGACTGATGTCTACCAGGTACCAGTGCAGACGTAGAGGGACTGGTGTCTACCAGGTACCAGTGCAGACGTAGAGGGACTGGTGTCTACCAGGTACCAGTGCAGACGTAGAGGGACTGGTGTCTACCAGGTACCAGTGCAGACGTAGAGGGACTGGTGTCTACCAGGTACCAGTGCAGACGTAGAGGGACTGGTGTCTACCAGGTACCAGTGCAGACGTAGAGGGACTAGGGACTGGTGTCTACCAGGTACCAGTGCAGACGTATAGGGACTGGTGTCTACCAGGTACCAGTGCAGACGTAGAGGGACTGGTGTCTACCAGGTACCAGTGCAGACGTAGAGGGACTGGTGTCTACCAGGTACCAGTGCAGACGTATAGGGACTGGTGTCTACCAGGTACCAGTGCAGACGTAGAGGGACTGGTGTCTACCAGGTACCAGTGCAGACGTAGAGGGACTGGTGTCTACCAGGTACCAGTGCAGACGTAGAGGGACTAGGGACTGGTGTCTACCAGGTACCAGTGCAGACGTATAGGGACTGGTGTCTACCAGGTACCAGTGCAGACGTAGAGGGACTGGTGTCTACCAGGTACCAGTGCAGACGTAGAGGGACTGGTGTCTACCAGGTACCAGTGCAGACGTATAGGGACTGGTGTCTACCAGGTACCAGTGCAGACGTAGAGGGACTGGTGTCTACCAGGTACCAGTGCAGACGTAGAGGGACTGGTGTCTACCAGGTACCAGTGCAGACGTAGAGGGACTGGTGTCTACCAGGTACCAGTGCAGACGTAGAGGGACTGGTGTCTACCAGGTACCAGTGCAGACGTAGAGGGACTGGTGTCTACCAGGTACCAGTGCAGACGTAGAGGGACTGGTGTCTACCAGGTACCAGTGCAGACGTAGAGGGACTGGTGTCTCCGCCCATGTCTGTCATGCCCACACGGTCACACCACTGCCAACAAGGCATGTCACATCCAAGCCTCCCGGTCCGCACAGCAGCAGATGGTGTGTGCACGTGTGTGTGTGCGCGCGTGTGTGTGTGTGGGGGGGGGGGATTAGCATGTGAATGTGGGCATGCTGAGCGACGGGGGGTCTGTCCCCCTCTTCACTGTGGTTAGGTGGGGCGAGCGAGAGAGACGAGGAGAAAGGGAGGCTCCGGAGAGAGAGAGAGAGAGAGAGAGAGACGAGCAGAATAATTGGTACCCTCCGCCTGACTGACAACAACAAAAGACGAGGAAAACGCCGGTGATTTAAACCAGTTAGACCTGAGGACCTTTGTCATGTCAAGGACCCCCAGAATTATCTGTATTGGGCCACGACCCCCATCTGAAAATATGTAGTTCCAGCGACCCCCTCCCAGAATCAAAGATTTGCGTTAAAAACGTTCACTGTGAAAGAATATATTCATTCTTGTGCCACATTTTCATGATTAAAAAAAGAAATTAGCAGATCTACAAGCTCGTAGCGTGCTATGATCTTGTAGATCTGCTATTTTTCAATAGATAAAGTTTTTTTTTAAATGGTTAAAACACCAAAAGGGGTACCGGCCCGAAATGGGTTAAAGCAGGCGTGACTCCGCAGGAGAAACTACTCAGTCTGGTGACGAAAAACGTTCAGTCACAATGAGCGACATTTTTAACGTCCATTGTTTGGTTATGCTTTATATCTTTTATGCAAATGTATATACTTTACTATCATGTGACAAACAAAGTATCCACGTGACAGCCTTATTTCCCCGTCGTGTGAATAATTGTACCACTTTAATCCAGGCACCATAATGATTAGCCAATTTAGATGAAATGTACAATTACTGTCCAACTTGCTCTCACCACCAACAGTTTTAAAAACATTTAAAGTTAAACCCATACGCACAGCATGTGGAGAAACAGGATATATAGGTGACAATGCACAGCCCCCCCGTCGGAAAACGAACCCGACTTACTCCCGAGCACAGCTCTGGCTTTGGGTCGTACAGAGATTGGACGGGCCTCAACAAGGTCCCCCTCACCCTCCCCAATATGCTCCCACAGAACCTCCCTGGGGGCGACCCGCTCATATTATATGCCTTCTCCAAAATCAACAAAACACATACACAGACCGGATATGCATACTATAGTCCCAGGCCTTCTCCAGGATCCCTGCAAGAGTATATAGATCTGGTCAGTTGTTTCCGCAGCCAGGACAGAATCCACATCGCTCCTCCTGAAGGTTCCACTATCGGCCCGGACGCTCCTTTGCACGTTTAGGTTTAGGTTTATTTATTTAGCATGTAGTACAAAAAATAGACAATAACATAT
The DNA here is from genome assembly GCF_964188405.1 of Protomyctophum parallelum. Lineage (NCBI taxonomy): Eukaryota > Metazoa > Chordata > Actinopteri > Myctophiformes > Myctophidae > Protomyctophum > Protomyctophum parallelum. The sequence continues at coordinate 24,906,110 of NC_139715.1, read as the reverse complement.
CAAAGAACAAAAATACCATCCAAGGAAGGGAAGAAGCCAGAAGGCTTATTTTGAATCCTTTCCTGTAGGAAGAGGTCATTGGTTTAAAAGATTAAAAGTTCATAAAGAACAGTACATAAGTCTACAAGTTGGCAAAGGGGGGCAGCTGTGCACAGTGTGCAGTAAAGAAATAAAAACACAGACTGCACAAAAAACAGAAATAAACAATAAAACAACAAACACACAAAAGAAAATATAACGCATCAAGGTAAAACATGTAATCTACACTACAGAGAGGAAGAAATAAGATATTTTAAAGTACGTCGGCGTAAGCTTTCCCGGTGAGGGCTGAGTAATGTGATATGTAAAATGTGAATCAGATATGTAAATATGATATCTGATATAAATATGATATCTGATACATAAATATGATATTTAAATATGATAATATAATATGTAAATGTGAATCTGATATGTAAATGTAATTGCGTGTCTCCCAGCCAGGCAGGGGCCTGTACTTAGACCAGGGGTTCTCAACCCGTGGGTCGCGACCACTTCGGGGGGGGTCGCCAAATTATTTTGGGGGGTCACCAAATTATAAATAAAGGGGGGTTTTGTTAGTTTTTTTGCAACTGAATGGCTGGAAAATGGAAATGAAGAGTTTACATAGTACATGCATACACCTTCCCTAATGTATATCTGGTTTCAGTATTTATTTATGGTGTATTGTCTCCATTATTATTAACCGTCTTCCTGCCATTGCCGAAGCCCTTCGGCAATTGAAGCATTAATTTGATATTAACGCTTGCTGCCATTGCCGAAGCCCTTCGGCAATTGCTCTTTTATAGTGCTTATGATTGATCAAGCCATAATGCTACTCACGTTAGCCGGTTAGCTAGCAGTGTTGTTAGCACTGCAGTGGATCGTTCATATTAATTCACCGTCGCCATAAGAATCCATTCTATCCGTTTCTTTCAATCGCCTGTATCTCCTATTCCTTGTCCCAGATGGCATTTTTGGTCAAAACAGCGTTTCTTTGACGGCACGAGCCGACGTTGTGGAGTGCTAAAATGTACCGGCATGATTCGATCATGTAAACAAAGGTTGTCTTGGCAACGTAAAGCTGGCAGGGATAAGCTCACTTCCGGTTGAGGCAAAATGTGGCTTTTCAAAATAAGAGCTCAAATTAAAAAAATGCTGGCATGAATTAGGTCCTAATTTCTCAATAAATGGCAGCAGTAAAAGGGTTAAGGTTATTGTAGCAGTCAATTTATATTGGGGGTGGGGAGAGGGCGGGGGGGGGTCCCCGAGACATTGCCAAAGCATTTCCGGGGGTCCCCGGCCAAAAACGTTGAGAAGCCCTGACTTAGACCCCTCATTTCTCCCGTCTCCACCAAATATCTTCGCTGAAGATAGCCAATCTACAAGCTCAGAGTCACAACACTATATGAAAAATATTTACCTATTTATTAGACAATAGGGAGGATATGGTTCATGTGTTTAAAGAAGGTTGGCAGACATACTGTAGTCAGTGTAAAACAAATAACTGCTTTATCTCAACGCCATGTATAGAAGCAGTTCAGCTCAATGCATTTAACAGAATGTTATGGTCGGAAAAACAAGTCCTCTATGAACACAAACCTGTTGTCGTGGTATTGTATTTGACACAGAGAGAGATGACAATCAGACTCGTGTAGACAACACAGGTATAGAGATAGCGTCACAGCACATAGCAGGGAGATATGGACTGTCACGTGTCAAAGTGCCAGGTGAATTTTCTTTGAACCCATTTAGACCCAAGTTCGATTCTACAAAATGTATTCTAAATCATGACAGTTTTCAGAAAAATAAACATGTTTCTATGTCAGTGGTTCTCAACCTTTTCCATGTCAAGGACCACAAAAATTATATGTAATTGGCCGCCGACCCCCCCCCCCCATCTGAAAATATGTTGTTCCAGGGACCCCCCCCCCCCAGAAGCAAAGATTTGAGTTAAAAACGTTGGCTCTGAAAGAATATATATTCAAAGATTTGCGCCACATTTTCACGAATTTTCAAAAACAGCAGACCTACAAGCTCGTAGCGCGCCACTCGGTGGCGCGCTACAAGCTTGTAGATCTGCTATTTTTCAATAGCTAAAGTTTACCGTAACGCTTAAACCCAAAATGGTTTAATAATGCAACGTTTCGGTCCCTCCGGACCATGTTCAGGCAACTGCCAAGCAAGATGCCTGAAGGAGGTCCGGAAGGGACCGAAATGTTGCCTTATTAAAATGAAATACTCATGTACTGAGCAGATACACAGTGTGCGGGGTGTATTTCCATTCCTTTCATTGATGTCCACTGTCCTATCCTATACGCACCTATGCATACGCCTGACTTCTATGGTGTGCGGAAGCTTTTTCCTAAAGGGCCAAGTGTAAAATGACTTATACAGGATCTCTTGTCATGACTTAAGTTTTGAGGATTTGTTTTGTTGAGAACCAGAACTCTTATTGAAGAGTTCCTCAAACAGCCAATTCTGCGTAGGGCCTACTGTATATATGCTATCCTATTCTATGCTATCAGACTCCATACAGGATGTTTTGACATGGGCGCCGAGGTAAAACAGGACAATATTATCACAGTGTATACGGGTGAGTTTTCATCGACCTCTCAGGACGACTCGGGTGATTCCTTCTGCAGCTGCTGCTGCGAAAAAAAGAAGAGTTGGCTCTCCTGGCATTCCTCTGTGAAAACATCAGCCTCTTTAAACACAGAGAACAGCCCCATGTTCCATCAGACAGACCCAGAGAGACTGTTCCATGTTCTATCAGACAGAGCCAGAGAGACTGTTCCATGTTATATCAGACAGAGCAAGAGAGACTGTTCCATGTTCTATCAGACAGAGCCAGAGAGACTGTTCCATCAAACAAAGCCAGAGACTGTTCCATGTTCTATCAGACAGAGCCAGAGAGACTGTTCCATCAAACAGAGCCAGAGAGACTGTTCTATCAAACAGAGCCAGAGAGACTGTTCCATGTTCCATGTTCACACACACACACACACACACACACAATGCCCATTGTGCGTGTGAGCGAGGCTTGAAGGCGACAGTGCAACAATATACGATCTCCCTGGAGGCCGTTCCAACGTTTATGAAGCAGACATAAAGCTAATGACGGCAACGTTTTCATAGCAGCATTTATGATGGCTCTGGGTGTAATGAGGCGACTGGAGTCAAGTCAGCCCCTCCCCCACCAACCAGACCCCACCCCCACCTCCTCAACCAGACAATACAATGCCTGGAGATGCAATGTCATCCACATTTAATGTCTAACACAGTCTCTCCACCATTGCATGCACTCAGTCACTCAATGGTCTCTCTTTCTGTCTCTCTGTTTGTGTATGTCTGTCTCTCTGTTTCTGTCTGTCTGTCTGTCTCTCTTTTTGTGTCTGTCTGTCTCTCTGTTTCTGTCTCTCTGTCTGTCTCTCTGTTTCTGTCTGTCTGTCTCTCTGTTTCTGTCTGTCTGTCTCTCTGTTTGGATGAATTGTCATCATTACCTCCTGTTTTGGCCCAAACTAAAAGACCAATCAATGATGTCATAGTCCTTTGTCACCATGGAAACACCAATCAGGACAGCAGTGTCTCTTGAAGGGGAGGGGGGGTAGTTGCTATGTGAATGGGGGGGGAGGTAGTTGCTAGGTGAATGGGGGGGAGGGGGTTTGTTGCTAGGTGACAGATTCTTGTAAGGTAAATAAAGATCTTCAAACACATTTTCACATCTTTAACCTCTCGAACCCCAGCTTGCCGATCTGCAAGTTCAAAACAGGTCCGCGTTTTGAGCTTGTAGATCTGCCATTTTTCGGGAAGAGATTTGACGTCCCATTTTCGTCAGCGCTAAACCCCTTATCTCTACACTTCTTTGCCTTTTTTACTATTTTGAAAAACATGTTGTGAGCTTGTAGATCAGCTATTTGAACCATTTAGAAATGTTTTTCAAAACCCTTACAGGTCCGTAATCCTGAGAGTGTAACACATGGAACCAAATGGACCCTTACGGGTCCGTAACCCTGAGAGTGTAACACATGGAACCAAATGGACCCTTGCAGGTAGGACGGAGCCCGAAAATCGGGTCCATTACAAACCCGGTTCAGCATTTATCGAGACCCGAGTATCGATAAGCTTTTGGCTTATCGAGCCTCTTATCGGGTATAGCCGCAGCAGCTGGAGGGGGGGGCGTTAGGTGTGAACGGTTTTGCCGAATGGGGGGACAATTTAAAACAAATGCGGCTTGCTGTAGTTTGTGACTAACAGAAATTTGCATGCACAAGGCTGCCAAGCATGCAGGCTATCTTTCTCCCCCTCTCTTGGAAGTTAGACTGGACATGGCTACGCTCTACACTGACCGGGCCACGGTGGACTGTGACGCTCATGGTAACTCGCGCCTTTGGGCGGAACGGGTGGAAAAGTTTGGTCACATTTTAAAAGACAAGAGGGGAGCTAAATGCAATGATGTAGCACAGTTGTTAATTGTTAATTAGTAGGCTATACATGCACGAAAGGGAACATTTCGACAATGCTTAGGCATCTGTCAATAATGCATTGTATTAGACCCAAATGTATCGCATTCGGGTTTAATACAACTCCAAACACGGGAGCCGTCAGTAGTTCTTTAATCACTACTGCCGTCAGCTGCTGCAGCGAAACAACAGTCCACGTCCACCCAAGGCATGCGTGTGGTTTGCTTGCCTTGCTATACCCAGCAGGACTCCGTTGCCATCATTGTCTCCACCAGGCCGAAGGCATGTGGGGAGAGTATGTTTTGCACTCCGTCCGTCCGCGTGTCCGTCCGTCCGTTTGTGTGTGTGTCCGTGTGTCCGTGAACAGCTAATCTCGGCCACCGTTAACCCGGTCGATGCCATATTTTGCACACACACTCCCTGGATGCCAACGATGAACCTCTGCCCCAAACTTTCCAGAACGGCCTGTTATAGCGCCACCAGGAGGCTGCTTTGTGCAAAACAAGTTTTTGCACAGTACACCTACAGATTTTGTCCAAACATCACGCAAATTGGTACACAGTCTCTCTAGAGCCATTCAACGAAACGGGTCTTTCAGATTTATCAGACTCCATCCTGATTGGTTAAGATTGCCTTCCAAAGTTCACAGGAGTGCTCAGTTTCAAACAAAATGCTGCAAATCATGAACACATCGCGTGATTTCCGTGAAATTGTGCACCCACATTCCCACTAGGCCGAGGACGAAATGCCACATGAACAATTTCAACTCAACCTCAAGGTGGCGCTATAACTGGCCGAAAAGTGTTTTTACCTCTAACTGCACGGATCTGTGGATAACCTGGTGGAGACCTGTGCCCGGAAGGGCATTTTTTCTAGTTTCATAATCCAATTCCGTTCGGGAACCTCAAAACTCCCTGCCAAAGTTATAATATTATAACTCTGAGAGTGTGTAACACATGGAACCAAATGGACCCTTACTGGTCCGTAACTTAAGGGTCCATTTGGTTCAATTTGTGCACGACTCACAGTTATGACATTAAAAAAGGTCCCAGAACCACAAACATGGGGCTCCAGCGGGTTAATGGCCAGATGGCCAGTTCTCTGGTGACTATTTTTGGGACCTGGCCTCATCATCAATGGGACGTTTGAGTCCCGCAGTAGGAAATGACTTGTGAACCGAACCACCACCACACTGTACTGTACACTGTACTATTCCCTCCGACCTCAGCCAGGACACAGACAGACAGACAGCAGCACACAGAGGCCCTTCACATGGCCCAGGGGCTTAAAGAAAGAGCCCGTTCCTTTGAGAGGCTAGTTTCCATGGCAGGGGTTTGTTGCCGTGGTGAAGGAGGGGGAGGTGGGGGGGGGGTTCAGGGGTCCCCGTGAGGCCAATGGGCACTGTCAACACTAAGCATGTGGTCCAGAAGGGGCCAATGGGCACGGTCGACAGTAAAGTGGAGCTCAGCGAACAAGGCAATGGGAGGAAACACGATGTAGTAAACAGGGACTATAAGATGTTATGGACTTCACTACACTATACTCTGTATCTACAGCTGCAGTCTGGTTCAATGAATAACATTATATTTTAACCAAACTGTATGGTGGTGTTCTAATACATTATAACTAGTACATGATTGATTGATTGATTGATTGATTCTTTATTTAAGTGTCATGCTTCCGAAGAATATGGACTTACAGGACACTTATTACAGTTTACATAAACAATGAAAATAAACCGACATGACGGTTTGCAAACAAGTGAATACCACACACACACACACACACACACACACACACACACACACACACACACACACACACACACACACACACACACACACACACACACACACACACACACACACACACACACACACACACACACACACACACACACACACACACACACACACACACACACACACACTCTGCAGGAAGCTATACGGGTGGGCATTGAGTCCCTGGAGAGTCGGCCGTGGAAACACAGTTCCACGACTTTCCACCCCAAACTTCCTTGAATGGGTCAACGGAAGCACAGGCAGGCACACACACACACACACACACACACACACACACACACACAGACGCATGCACGCACAGCACACACACACGTGTAAAGAACCTGTGCATAACGGCGTGGAGAAACCTGATAGAGCAGCTGTGTGGGTTCTAACAATGTATGGCCTTCCAACAACGGGCCTCATTTATTAGAGCAAGAAGCAGTGGCCTGGTGTGTGTGTGTGTGTGTGTGTGTGTGGCCCCCGTGTTTGGCCCCCGTGCACTAACACTGTGCACTGTTTGGCCCCGTGCATCAATTCTTGATAATGACTGCTCCACTCTATAACAGGCTCAGAGCACCTGATTGGCTCATATTCAATCTGGCTAATCAAAGCCCCGGAGCACCGGATTGGCTGTGCTGCTTGGATGTTATGCTGTATCCAACATGACAGCCACGTATTGTAAACTAACACACAATGTCATGAAACAGTAAACAACATGCTTTCAAGAATGTTTTTGAGAACATTCAAAGCGAGTAAATAGACAATGTGCAGGATCCTAAAATGTATTCCATTTGGAACAACATCTTTTCAATTGGGGGTCGGCGGCCAATAATTGTCGGGGTACTTGACATGAAATATTGAGCACCACTGATATAGAAACATATGGTTTTTCAGAAAACTGTCAGGATTTAGAAGACATTTTTGTAAATTTCGACGTCAGGCCTAAATGGGTTAACCCAGCGCACTGCATGTTTGTAGAGACAGAAGGCTGTTTACCTTCCACATCTGGAAGACATAAGGATAATAATAATAATAATAGGGGGGGTCCGTGGGCACTGTTCAACGGCGAAAAAAGGAACGCTAGTCTTATCATTGTACTACATCATCATGCATCATCTCATACTGGCCAATCAGAATGCCTGTTGCCCGGACGGTTAGCTCAACCGTCTGGGCCACGCCCCCAGTGAGGCTCTCCAGCGTTGAAGCACTCTGCCCTAGTGGTTGGAGCGTGAACTGCAGGCGGACCCGTGGATTCATGAAGGGGAAACCCCGTGCAGCTGGGCTTTAACATTGAGCGCTCGTTTGCATTTGACCACCAACATTTGGTGAGGCGTGCCGAGGGTTTGACTCCCGATCCCGGTGTCCCCCCCCCCCCCCCCCCAATGTCCTGGCAGATTACTTTCAACCTATCAATAAAGGCAGAAAAAGCCACAAAAACTAATAAAAATAAAAAATAATAATAATGCCTGTGTTGCCTGTGATTGGTTAGCTGATTTGCTCGTTTACATATGACGTACATTTTCCCTTCACGGTCAATCGCGTTAATTTACGTCATATTTGACGGAATGTTTACCTAATTTCCCCTTTCATCGCCAATGGCAAATCTTGAGACGTGTGTGTGTGGGGACAAAAGCTGTTTATAGGAGGGGCTAGAGCCCCTAAAAAAAAAAACATGTTGGACCCAGCTGGCCTCATATATAGTAACAGGAAACGCCATTACTGTCCGGAGTATGTCAACAGCCCAGTTGTCTGCATTCTTCCACGCCAATTAGGAGGAGCAGAGCCCTTAACGAGAGGGAGCACTGGGGTGCATGTCACATGGATACGCAATTACGCACGCACGCACGCACGCTTAAAGAGAGAGCACTGGGTGCATGCTAGCTATGAATGGAGATGGACACACACACAGACGCACATGCACGCACGTACACACACACACGCACGCACACACACACACACGCGCACGCATGCACACACGCACAAACACTACATACGTACTGTAAATGGCAGTGTGAGTATTCCACACATTCTTCTGCATTCACGCAGGAATGTCATGCGTTGCTCCAACTATAAAGGCATGTTGAGCAGGAAGGAAGGCGTCATGTCTGTCTCTGTCATGCACAGCGTCTTAACGACGGCTCTCACACACAGAGGAACCTCAACCCAGTGCAGCGTATTTATATACTGCACTTTTTATTGTGCTAAATGTGACGTGTGGTACTGAACATCAACCAGGACGAGCACATCGCCAACAAGCGTCTGTACGGGGCATTACCAAGTGTATCAGAGAAGATAGCAGTAAGGAGGATGAGACTAGCTGGCCACTGCCACCGACACCAAGAACTTCCGGGCAAAAAACTTGTACTGTGGGAACCAAAACATGGGCATCGATGGCGAGGACGTCCCACACCTAAACATGGGCATCGATGGAGAGGACGTCCCACACCTACTGCCTACCTACGTGGACGTACTAAAGAAATATGCTGGTGCAGAAAGAAAGCACAAATGAGCTGGCCAGATTTATGGAGAACCGAGATGACTGGAGACGCCGATGGAGGGCTCGTCTGAGGACGACGTAGAGAAAGATAAGAGAGACACCGGTTAACAATCCGTGGGGATTTCCTTGAGTTAGAGGATTATGAAACCAGTTCGTCTCATAGTGATTATGAGACCTGTAACCACTGGCACTTTGAAATACTAAAATATCTAAAAACACATATTACCCCAAGAAACCCCAGGAAAGTGTTTCTTGTCTCCCCTAACATAATTAAAATAAGATCTGGTTGCAAAAGGGGTGAAGTGGCCCTTTAACATTATTACAATGCAGTTCGTGCCGAGCGTATAACGCCATAAAACATAATAATTAATAATAATTTGGATTCATATATATCTTCTTCCCAAAAGGACTTTCAAACTAGGAAGGGTATGGCCTGGCCAGCCTGCACTGACATGCATAAGATCTGGTCACCCATCGACTAATCTAATATACGGCAACCTTCCCCGCGTTTCTTCACTAGTCCCATCCAGAAGAACACAGTTTGCCGGCCACTGCTACAGAGCTGACAATGAGGTTATATCTTATATACCTATCTATCTATCTATATACAGTACCTTCTTCTCTGGAGTCCTGCCTCAAAGCAGACCAGAGGTAGAAAACTGTTGTTCCCTGATGTCATCGCTATAGGGACAGCAGGAACTAGGGATGGCAATGAAGGACCGGAAAGTCTGGCGTGGCATTGTGAAATCCATGATCTCGACCACAGTCGAAAAATGATGAAATGATGATAACGCCATATTACGGCGTGCCGTCGTAATTCCAGATTCGTCATAATTTCGACAGAGGTTCTAATTATGATCTGGGACGTTGTTTGTGAGGGTTTCTGGTAGGGTTTTCATATCTGCCGATTCCGATATTATACAGAGGAACACAATGGAAATAAGCCTATAGGCCCTGTAGAGGCTTGGCCCAAAGCCTGTTAATAAAGTATTCAATCAATCAAAATCAATGGTAGATTTAGTCAACTAAAATCTTATGATATTTAGTCTAATAAAACTAGACTAACTAAAACACTCCAGGTGACAAAAATGTGGCATAGTCTCTCTCTCTCTCTCTAGAGGTGTGCACGCTCTGTGAGGAATGGAATATGACAGAAGCTGTCAGGACGGGTTTGGGAGACAGGTTGCTTTGTTAGGAGGAACCTTGGCACCGCCGCCGCCATGCCATGTGTGCCCCCGAGTTCCATGCCCAGCGGAGCACATCTCCTCCCTTCGTCAAAGTGCCCTTGAGCAATATTCTCAGTCATCACAGGCTCCCTCCAGGCAGGGTGTCAGCCCTAACCCAGGCAGAGAGGGAGCAGGGTGTCAGCCCTAACCCAGGCAGGGAGGGAGCAGGGTGTCAGCCCTAACCCAGGCAGGGAGGGAGCAGGGTGTCACCCCTAACCCGGGCAGGGAGGGAGCAGGGTGTCACCCCTAACCCGGGCAGGGAGGGAGCAGGGTGTCACCCCTAACCCAGGCAGGGAGGGAGCAGGGTGTCACCCCTAACCCAGGCAGGGAGGGAGCAGGGTGTCACCCCTAACCCAGGCAGGGAGGGAGCAGGGTGTCAGCCCTAACCCAGGCAGGGAGGGAGCAGGGTGTCAGCCCTAACCCAGGCAGGGAGGGAGCAGGGTGTCAGCCCTAACCCAGGCAGGGAGGGAGCAGGGTGTCAGCCCTAACCCAGGCAGGGTGTCACCCCTAACCCAGGCAGGGTGTCAGCCCTAACCCAGGCAGGGAGGGTGCAGGGTGTCACCCCTAACCCAGGCAGGGTGTCACCCCTAACCCGGGCAGGGAGGGAGCAGGGTGTCACCCCTAACCCAGGCAGGGAGGGAGCAGGGTGTCAGCCCTAACCCAGGCAGGGTGTCACCCCTAACCCGGGCAGGGAGGGAGCAGGGTGTCACCCCTAACCCAGGCAGGGAGGGAGCAGGGTGTCAGCCCTAACCCAGGCAGGGAGGGAGCAGGGTGTCACCCCTAACCCAGGCAGGGTGTCAGCCCTAACCCAGGCAGGGTGTCAGCCCTAACCCAGGCAGGGAGGGAGCAGGGTGTCAGCGGAAATGCCTCCGCGCTAAAATGTGCCATGATGGAGAGGGCTGTCAGCCTGGCACATACTGTGCATGGGCGAGGGGCTGGCACGCACTGTGGGCAAAGCAATCCATGAAATATTGACATGTTTTCCTTCCACTTAGATTAGGAGGTCAGTTAATGGTGGAGGAATATATACCGAAGGGATGGCACCGATTTCTCAATGTTGTTCATTTCAAGGAAACCCCACTTTGATTCGGATCCCGATTTAATGATTTTGTCATTATTATTTTTGATCTTTGACCTCAATCTGAGAAGATTTTCATTGTAATTTGGTCCAGAATACACTCTGTAGGCAACTCTACGGCTCTCTAGTCGTAGTTAGTTCTCTAGTTATACTGTGTACTTGTACATGGCATGGACATTTTCAGTTCAGTATAGGGACTCCCCGGGGGTCCCCGACCGCATGTTGAGGACCACTGGGCCCGCATGTCGTATTAAATGGTAAATGGTGCATTTGTTCAACGCCTTTATCCAAAGCACTTTACATAGAGTGAGTGTGGAGATATAGTGGCCCTCTGGAGTGAGTGTGGAACTATAGCGGCCCCTGGAGTGAGTGTGGAACTATAGTGGCCCTCTGGAGTGATTGTGGAGATATAGTGGCCCTCTGGAGTGAGTGTGGAACTATAGTGGCCCTCTGGAGTGAGTGTGGAACTATAGTGGCCCTCTGGAGTGAGTGTGGAACTATAGTGGCCCTCTGGAGTGAGTGTGGAGATATAGTGGCCCTCTGGAGTGAGTGTGGAGATATAGTGGCCCTCTGGAGTGAGTGTGGAACTATAGTGGCCCTCTGGAGTGAGTGTGGTACTATAGTGGCCCTCTGGAGTGAGTGTGGAACTATAGCGGCCCTCTGGAGTGAGTGTGGAACTATAGTGGCCCTCTGGAGTGAGTGTGGAACTATAGCGGCCCTCTGGAGTGAGTGTGGTACTATAGTGGCCCTCTGGAGTGAGTGTGGAACTATAGTGGCCCTCTGGAGTGAGTGTGGAACTATAGTGTCCCTCTGGAGTGAGTGTGGAACTATAGTGTCCCTCTGGAGTGAGTGTGGAACTATAGTGTCCCTCTGGAGTGAGTGTGGAACTATAGTGGCCCTCTGGAGTGAGTGTGGATTGGAACTATAGCGGCCCTCTGGAGTGAGTGTGGAACTATAGTGGCCCTCTGGAGTGAGTGTGGAACTATAGTGGCCCTCTGGAGTGAGTGTGGAACTATAGTGGCCCTCTGGAGTGAGTGTGGAGATATAGTGGCCCTCTGGAGTGAGTGTGGAGATATAGTGGCCCTCTGGAGTGAGTGTGGAACTATAGTGGCCCTCTGGAGTGAGTGTGGTACTATAGTGGCCCTCTGGAGTGAGTGTGGAACTATAGCGGCCCTCTGGAGTGAGTGTGGAACTATAGCGGCCCTCTGGAGTGAGTGTGGAACTATAGCGGCCCTCTGGAGTGAGTGTGGTACTATAGTGGCCCTCTGGAGTGAGTGTGGAACTATAGTGGCCCTCTGGAGTGAGTGTGGAACTATAGTGTCCCTCTGGAGTGAGTGTGGAACTATAGTGTCCCTCTGGAGTGAGTGTGGAACTATAGTGTCCCTCTGGAGTGAGTGTGGAACTATAGTGGCCCTCTGGAGTGAGTGTGGATTGGAACTATAGCGGCCCTCTGGAGTGAGTGTGGAACTATAGTGGCCCTCTGGAGTGAATGTGGAACTATAGTGGCCCTCTGGAGTGAGTGTGGAACTATAGTGGCCCTCTGGAGTGAGTGTGGAACTATAGTGGCCCTCTGGAGTGAGTGTGGAACTATAGTGGCCCTCTGGAGTGAGTGTGGAACTATAGTGGCACTCTGGAGTGAGTGTGGAACTATAGTGTATAACTCCATCATCAAAGTCACCCATCCCGGAGCTGCACCACATCAGGGTGAACTCACGATGAGCAAAGTATGTTTCTGTTGCTCAGGCTTCCATCCTGTTGGAAGGAGGACCCCCAGCCAACATGTGGCCCTCAGAAAGAAAGCCCGACTGAAAACGCACGGCAGCGTCAGAGCTTCAGAACAAGGGCTGTTTTCTTTCACTTTCTTGTCCAGGGCCATGGGTGTTAAGAGATTGTGATTGGAATGCACTAATAATACAATCAATGGAGGAATGTCTGTGCGTGCATGCATGTGTGCGTGCGTGTGCGCGCACAATAATTCCTTTCTCCTGTCCCCCCCCCCCCCCGCCCCCCCCCCAAAAAAACCCTAGAATGTTTTCATATTTGGACTTGGGAAAACGACTTGTAAAATGTTCTCTACTGTTAGTCGGAGCTTTGTATCTCGCTGTGAGGCTGCTGGCCTACAAAGAGTCAGCTTTCATGTCAGATCCGTCGATGCACTCATTGCCACTCAAAGCCCAGAGCTAATGGAAAGATGATGCACATTTTCACTCGCCATCTAGGATTTCTCTTTGTGTATTTATTTTAATTTGCTTCCAACAAGAACTGTCTTATCATAGGATAAGATAGGATATAAAAGAGGACATTCGGTGAGCAACAGCAATATACAGGAGAGCTACAAGAGTGAACAACCGAAAACCACATTATGTATATTAAAATAATCTAATTTAACTGAGCAATACATGCTTTACCACGCCCAACCACAACCATGCAATACAAACCAACGGTCTTGACTTCAGATACTGTAAGAAGATGGCATTAAGAACGAATTACATGTATTGTTGACAGTGCAGCCTCAGCCATGCCATGATGGGAGGTTGCAGTGTCATCAACAGCTAGGGGTCATCACAATGTTGTCTTGTGGTGGACATTTTCGCCACGGACATACAAAATGAGTGGACGATAATATTACCAGGTAGACAAAACAGTGTTGGTGAGGTGCTGGCCTAAGGCAGTAAACAAGTAAAAATTAGAAAAAGGCTGCACACTCGTAGCTACGATGCTGTATATTTATTAAGAATCCAACGTTTCGACCTAGGAGATCTTCTGGGACTACCAGAAAATAAATAGATATCCCTTAATAACAGGTCTGTGACTCAGAGAGTGTACAAATGGAACCAAACGGACCCTTACAGGTCTGTAACTCTGAGAGTGTACAAATGGAAGAGTTTAGGAGGTCTTTGCAAATAAAGCATTTGAGAACCACTAGTACTCGTTGGACTTCTAATGTGCCGTTAGTGTCATATTAAATAATTGTCATACATATTCTGAAGAAAACCTGGAGACTTGACATTCAGTAAGTGGATGTTATGATCAAAATAAAAACATTATAACTGTGTAAAACAGAAACATTTGCCACGGACGGACACACGGACATGTCGGTGACCCCGGACTGGTCATCAAGGACAGACAGACCTCTCCAAACCAATGTCTGCGTGTCAGAAGCAACATTCACATAGCCTACTATAGCCACAATTTGAAACTCTAGATTATTTTTTATATTGGGATGAATCTAGAGTTGCAATGCCCTCCATTGACTCCCCACTCATCCAAGTGGGATCCAGCTTCCTCCACAAGGTTACTGCAGATCTACAAGCTCACAGCTTCCTCCACAAGGTTACTGCAGATCTACAAGCTCACAGCTTCCTCCACAAGGTTACTGCAGATCTACAAGCTCACAGCTTCCTCCACAAGGTTACTGCAGATCTACAAGCTCACAGCTTCCTCCACAAGGTTACTGCAGATCTACAAGCTCACAGCTTCCTCCACAAGGTTACTGCAGATCTACAAGCTCACAGCTTCCTCCACAAGGTTACTGCAGATCTACAAGCTCACAGCTTCCTCCACACTCACTAGAGCCGGCTTTCATTTCAGCACCATACAGGGTGGACAGAACACCACGCACGCACGCGTGCACACACTCACACACACACACACACACACACACACACACACACACACACACACACGGTGGATAGAACACCCCCCCCCCCCCCCCACACACACACACACACACACACACACACACACACACACACACACACACACACACACACACACACACACAGGGTTGACAGAACAGAGAGAGAGAGAGAGAGAAAGAGAGAGAGAGGCTATCATACAGGCGTGGACAGAACAAAAGATACAGCCTTCCTCCTGCACATTCTCTCTCTTTCCCCCAAAGTGGAACAAGATAAAAGAAAAAATAGAAAACTCGCGAATATTCCAAGACCAACCTGAACCAACTATGGGGGGGGGGGGACAATCTATAGACAAATGAGTGCAAATTACTGCTAATAATTACTTAATTGGCAAAGTCTCTCGTTGATATCAAATCCATTCAGGTCTTTATAGTTGATTCACATGAACATGCATGAGATGAGTAACATAATAATATAACACACAGCAATAATAATAGTAATAATGTGCGCAGAGAAATCAGCAGAGGTTTACAGACACAAGACAAGTGGACACAGAGAGAGATAGAGAGGGAGAGAGCCGTGCTGGACAACCAGTAGCCCCAATACGTTCCCTCGGTCCCTACGCTCATTCTGTAGCTCAGAATGAGCGTAGGGACTGAGGGAACATATTGGGGCTACAACAAGCAGCCTTAAAAAGTCTGCAGTGCAGCAGAGATTCAGAGAAAGACATTATTCCTCTGTTTGTTCACCAGCTGGAACTGATATAAACCACAAAAAACTGAACAAGGCGGACAGCATGTTTGTTCATAGATGCTGCTGTGGAAAAAACCCTTCGTTTTAACCAATGAAATAATGACAAGAAACCGCTTTACCTGATAGCGAGCCGAGCCGGTTCAACGGAGACACTGGAATACCCTGCTCTGTGTGTGTGTGTGTGTGTGTGTGTGTGTGTGTGTGTGTGTGTGTGCGTGCGTGCGTGCTACTATGATGTCCCCTCCCACTGCAAACCAGACTACCGTAAAGCGACGAGTGTTGGCGCACGTGAGATTGTTTTTTTTTTTTTTAATGCAGCAACCAGTTCCCTGACTCGATCCCTGTGCTAACCATAGACTGTAAAAAGGTGCTAACACGCAGGTGCATGGACACACGCGCGTACGCACACACACACACACACACACACACACACACACACACACACACACACACACACACACACACACACACACACACACACACACACACACACACACACACACACTTCAGTAGTAGTCAAAGAAAGCGTATAATACAGTCAGCAGGTGCCACCAGTGTCACCAAGCTACAAAATATAGGCCTAGCCATCGTTTCTAAAAGGGCATAATATAGATCATTTTTATTTTCATTTCCTTTTGCCTTTTAGTGACTATGAGGCTAAAACACTGCAGTGATTCATCCAGCTCTGAGACACTGGGTGTGGCTGGCTGTTGCTGTGGAGAGGAGAGGAGAGGAGAGGGAGAGGGAGAGGGAGAGGGAGAGGGGTGTGGAGGAGAGGAGAGGAGAGAGAGGGGAGGAGAGGACAGGAGAGGAGAGGGGTGTGGAGGAGAGGAGAGGATATGTGTGTGTGTGTGTGTGTGTGTGTGTGTGTGTGTGTGTGTGTGTGTGTGTGTGTGTGTGTGTGTGTGTGTGTGTGTGTGTGTGGAGGGAAGATGGATGAGTGAAAGGGAGGGGCCGGAAAGAAAGCAGAAAAACAAGAAATGGCAAGAAAAAATTTCAAAACCCCAAATCTCTGTCACTCGCTCACTCAAACACCAGTTCCCTGACTCCCTGTGCTAACACACAGGTGCATGGACACAAGCGTGTATGCACGCACGCACGCACACTTCAGTAGTGGTCAAAGGAAGTGTCTAATAGGCCTACAGTCAGCAGGTGCCACCAGTGTGGTTCTCGAACTTTTTCATGTCATTGACCCCCAAATTGACATTTATCAGCCTGCAGACCCCCGTTTTCAAACACCCCAAGGTTGACAGCCTATATTTTAACGGCATTTCTATCTCCGGGACCCCAATTTATATTATAAAATCAAAGTTAATTTAACTCTGAGTGTATACAAATGGAAATGGTTCCAGTTACAGACCCATAAGAGGGTCCATTTGGTTCCTAACTTTCATTTAGCTGGGGCCCGCCTGGAACTCCCTCAAGGATCCCTATAGGAACCAGTGTTGTAGCCAGGGTGTAGAGATCTCTGGACAGACTGCAGCATGGAATATTCTTATGGTTGTATCCTTTATCCATGCACACACTGCCATCTACTGGTAGACAACGGTACTAACTGTATAAGTAATGTAGTTGTGTACTGTAGTAGTGTACTGCACTGGACTTCAGTGTTGATTGACATTCAATTTAAATTTTAGTTTTAGTCATCGTGTCTTGAATAGTTTTAATTTCAGTCACATTTTAGTCACCTGGAATGTTTTAGTGTTACTAGTTTTAGTCGACTAAATGTCATAAGATTTTAGTCGACTAAATCTACAGCTGATTGACGGAATCAACACTGCTGGATTTCAACCCATTTCATATCAAGGTCCGTTATTTGTTCAGCATCAGAGAGAGAGATACAACATGCACATCACATCAGTCAGTGAACACAGAAGCTGCACCGAATGCATATCAAATCTGCACCTACCACATGAACAGTGGCTATAGTTTATTAGTTTTAGCCACACATAGCCATAGTATATACAGTAACTCCTGCATGGAACCAAATAAATACGTATGTTATAATTCTGTGAAGTTACCCAAACTGAAATAAAAACAAAGAAAATTGAATATTTTGGATCATGGTAAATTCAGGTACATTGGGGTACCAGTGAAAAGCTATAAGGCAAAAAAACACACATTTGAATTATGCTTTAAGTAGCATGTGACATGTCACGAAAAACTCCCCTTGGGCTAAAAACGGCCATAGCCACTTGGCACTTGCCCAAATGTGATGACTTCATCACATTTGGGAAGACGGCTCAGCACGTTGTGAGCTTGTATAGATCTATTTTCAAAACAAGAAAAAAAAGTGTCAAATGTGGAATATTGCTACTGGCAAAAATATATGATTTTAATTTAGTGGCAAAGTGAGTTTAAGGTTACTTAATGCCAATATTCTTCCACTCTGAGACTCTGAGCTGAGACGTGGATACCTTGCCACTCTTCTCTAGATCTAAGGCTGTGAAACCAAACCAAATTTACTTTAGTAATTCTGCACGCAGGTCCATGTCTGCTGCAATTTCCCTTTCTGTTCCTTCTTCTTCTCCTCCTTCCGTTCACAGTTCTTTCTCGTTTCTCGTATATAGACGTTTAGAAACTATTTAGAAACGGGGTTTACAATGCTTGAACGTATCCATAAAAGTAAAAAAACATATTTTTGTGGGGAAAAAAATAAATATATTATTTATTTATTTTCTTTAGACTTGAGAAGTGGGGGGAGGCAGGGAGTGCACACTTATGCCATATCACAATAGCAAATATCCTATTGTATGTCAAGACTCATGACATACAATAGCCTACATTACAATACAATACAAGACAAACGCAAACACAGTTATTAATCCAACAATACAATAGAGCCAGGGGAGCAGAAAACATTAAAGAGTGAACACAAAGCAACAGTTCTCCACAGCTTTCTTATTTAGAAGAACTGAAAGAATTTGCTGAAGGCACGCTGCGTCATGCGACCCCTCCATATGTCTCGCTGTCACTCCAGTGACTACTGGCCAATCACACAACTTTAAGTTTTTATCCAGTGTGGACACGCTGCTGGTGTGTCTTCAGATCACCTGACTGAGTGAAACTCTTGTCACAATGTAAACAGCGGAATGGTTCTCCAGTGTGGACGAGCAGGTGTCTCTTCAGATTACCTGACAAACTGAAACTCTTGTCACAATGTAAACAGCGGAATGGTTTTTCTCCAGTGTGGACGAGCTGGTGTCTCTTCAGATCACCTGACAAACTGAAACTCTTGTCACAATGTAAACAGCAGAATGGTTTTTCTCCAGTGTGGACGAGCTGGTGTCTCTTCAGATCACCTGACCGAGTGAAACTCTTGTCACAATGTAAACAGCGGAATGTTTTTTCTCCAGCGTGGACGAGCTGGTGTGTCTTCAGATGACCTGACTGAGTGAAACTCTTATCACAATGTAAACAGCGGAATGGTTTTTCTCTAGTGTGGACGAGCTGGTGTGTCTTCAGATGACCTGACCGAGTGAAACTCTTGTCACAATGTAAACAGCGGAATGTTTTTTCTCCAGTGTGGACGAGCTGGTGTCTCTTCAGATCACCTGACCGAGTGAAACTCTTGTCACAATGTAAACAGCGGAATGGCTTTTCTCCAGTGTGGACGAGCTGGTGTCTCTTCAGATCAACTGACCGACTCTCCCTGGCCTCCTCCCTGTCATCACTGTCTGTTGTATCAGAGTCTGATGACAGGAGCTGCTCATCTCTGGATGGAAGTGATGTTCCACAGTCCGCTTGTGTGGAGGTTCCGGCCACAGGCTCTGCTGCACCCTGGTCTGCAATGAAAGAATACAATAAGGACTTTAATAATAACGACTTTGATGTGACAGGAATAAAGACTTTATTAAAACACATTGACTGCCAGGATTCAGAGCGTTTTTCCACCAACCTTTGAAAAATCATAGAATATTCTGCGTCGCTCCTAGATAGGTAAAATAATCCTGATCCCGGCCTACGCAACAATCTGTTTGAAAGCTACAGGCTCTGGTGTAGAGCGAGCGCTGCACACAGTTGTCCAAAGGAACATAGACATATATAAAGGCTAGATAGCTCAAGGCTCTGACGTAGTTCACCCGGCGGCCATCTTGCTGAGGGGCTACAGTTCAATATGTTCAATGACAGCTCAAACAAAAATAGTAATAATCAATAATAATTATTATTAATAATAATAATAGTAAATATCACCCTGTGCTCATACTGTGCACAAATGGATTAGCCTACATAAATCTTTGTGTTTGCACACAAAATGCATTTGTATAATAAAAAAATAAAAAAGCGCTTCGTGTGCACGCTGTGCGGCCCTCCACACACAATCATTCTACAGTTGTGGCCCCTGACCTAATCTAGTTGAATACCCCTGGCCTAGAGGAAGCCTTTATGACCAAGCATTGTAGTGTCTCTGTTATAATTGGCGGAGATGCTGTTACCTACGGTATACCCAGAGTAATATAGTAAGAGAGAGGCGTTGACTCCCATTGTAACAATGGAATGCGGAAGTTCCAATGTTTGGAACTATAACCCAAAAGGCACCCGCATTGCGGCGAGATCAAAACGTGTCGCCACACTATTCCACTCGTCGTATACCCATAGATAGATGCTGAGTGGCATGTGCCTATTGTAACATGAAAACACATGGCATGATTAGTGTAACTGTATTTATCTCCTTTGTGTGGACATAAATAAATGGTTAAAATGTGTGTTTTAAGTATGTAAGCTTGGATGCAATATACAGGTTTACAGCCGGTGAAGGACAGATCACAGTGTATGTGCCATTTGATCCGAGCATTCTTGTATTTAAATCTAGGTTTCAAAATCGACTCTGACCTAAAGATGGACAAACAGATAATTTGATAAATGAGGTAGTAAGAAAGAGCTTCTTCCAGCTTAGGAGGCTATCTAAGGTTAAGTCTTGTCTATCCCGCTCTGTGTTTGAAACTGTAATTCATGCTTTTATGACATCCCTCCTTGACTACTGTAATGCCCTGTACAGTATATTGGAGTAAACCAGGTTTCCATCTCTCGATTACAGCTAGTCCAGAACGCCGCTGCTAGGTTACTTACAGGCACACGTAAGCAAGACCACATCAGCCCTGTACTAGCCTCCCTCCGCGATACAGGATTGACTTCAAAGTATTGCTCTTTGTTTTTAAATGTCTAAATGGTTTGGCACCCATTATTTATCTGAACTGCTGAAACCCTATGCTCCGACATGGACGCTCAGGTCCTCTGACCAGCTTCTCCTGGTGGTGCCTAAAACCAGGCTGAAGCTCAGAGGGAACCGAGCTTTTGCAGTGGCAGCTCCCAAGCTCTGGAATGAGCTGCCTCTGCACATAAGACAAGCCCCACCCTCCAGGTCTTTAAGTCACGCCTCAAGACTTACCTTTATTCCTTGGCATTTCCAAGCAGAGTATGAGATGTTTTGATGTTTAATGTGACACTGTGCATGTTGTTTGTGGTTTTTCAATGAAGTTGTGTTTTTTAATGTTTTACTGTAAAGCTCTTTGGTACAACGTTGTTTTAAAATGTGCTATATAAATAAAGGTGGTATGGTATGGTATGGTAAATAAAACACTATTGCTACCCTGTACAACTTGACTACAGGTTTACACCAGCAGTAAATAAAACAGTACTTACGTATACGGTCCAACTTCAGTACAGGCTGCTGTACCTCTGTTTGGCAGGCCACCTCCCTGTGGTGCCCTGTGGAATTCACCAGAAGAAAGAACTTCTGTTTATCATTCAGCAAACCTTACATGATTTATTTTGGGGGGGAAAGAGGCACTTAAGGCAAAAGCATCAAGAGGGGCTCGCAAAATGTTTTAGCTCTCCCAGAATTGCATTATGAATCACTTATCAATTATTTTTTAACATTGAGATTTTTTTTTTTTTTATCCTTGAGAACATTTGGGATTTGTTTGCTTGTTTTAGTACAAAAGTTGTAGTCAACAAAACATTTAAAAAGAAAAACGGTAAAAAAAAACAGTAGCAGACCTGGTATGGAGTCCAACACCTGCCCCAGGAACAAGTTCCTTGGGAGGGCGTCGAGCACACCTTCCACCGGCGTGCGACACACAGGGCAGGCTGGCTGGCTGGTGCTGAGGACTTTCTCCTGGAGGCACTGCCGGTGGAAGGTGTGCTGACAGGAGAGCATCTTCACATGGAACAGAAGCAACAGAAAACCTCATGACTCTCAACAACGAACTGCTTTTGTCACATAATCTGATTAGTGAAACAGTGTGAAAGCAAAGCAGACCCTCCTCCACCCTAAACCTAATCCTGTTACATACAATACATACAGCCGACCAGTTGAAAGAAAGCGCTTCGGACCTTTGGTGTGTCAGAAAAGCGTGCGCACCCCAACTTTTTCACGACCCATTAGGGTCCATCTGTACACTCTCAGAGTTAGACACATAAGGGTCCATTTGGTTCCAAACTATCATTTAGCTGGGGACCCCCTGGAACTCCCTGAAGGACCCCTGGGGGTCCCCGGACACCACTTTGGGAACAACTGTCAACTGAGGCCATTCATGTTTCATGGAAGTCGCTTCTGAACATGAATCCTATTGCTAGTTTGACCACTTAAAATAATCTTAAAATAACTAATAACTGAAAAATAGCAGATCTACAAGCTCACAACAACTCGCAGCACGGCGTGCTGTGAGCTTGTAGATCTGATATTTGCAGGGCCGTGACTACTGGCTTCTATGGAATCCCCAAATGACTGAAATGCTGTAGTGAGGACTGAGAACTTTAATCCATGCCTTGTTGGAGGTCCGGTCATTCCGCTCCAAGCAGAGCGCACACTCCAGCAACGGTTCCAGCCAAGCGGGGAGAGAACTTGGCTGGGCGCCCTGCGGGGCGGTGATGTTGATGCCTGTGGAGGAGGAGGAGGCTGAAGACATCTATGCGCTCTTGGTCCGATGGCTCTTCAGGCTCTGGGTCGTCTGTGGGAAATGAAAAAAACAGCCCGTCTTTATAGGACATTCAGCAACAGTGCCCCTAGCAGTCAGGGTTGTGTACGCGCGCGCGCACACACACACACACACACACACACACACACACACACACACACACACACGAAATGTTTATTTATGTCCACATAATGAGAAGTACAGGAATACCTTGTACAAAGGACATAAACACTGCCAGTGCAGTTTGACAGTGGGAGAGCAGCCAGTTACAACGTGCATGGACGGCAAAGCATGGTTACATACAGTACAGCTGACATGTCGGACACCGGGCAGCAGACATAAATCATGGATAAAGGAAACAACGCCTCCTCCAAATTGAGCGGCTGCCTATAATGGCTGAAACTGAGCAATACCTGCTTGGCTCTCCTTTTGGAAAGGCCGGCCATTTGTAAGCCCCTCACAACCAACTTATGCACATGCCCTAGGCTGCCAAAGATAAAAAAAACTAAAAGTTTACATCTGTAGCCTAGCTGTGAGATGGTCTGCATTAGCTGCTGATACTTCAGCACTTTGGCTAGAAAGGCTTCTTCCAGGCTATAGTCAAAGGTACAGCCGACCTCGAGAATGAACACCTCTCTATGGTTTTCATTTACAACAATGACATCAGGGGTGTTAGCTGAAATGTTAGAGAACACAGAATCATCATTAAACAGGTTAAACATCCTCGGCTTCACAGTAGAATGCTTATAAAGCATGATGGAGGACCTGAAAATGGAAGAGATGTCTTTCGATATCAAATCCACTATTCTGTCATGCCTACATATGTAAAGGCCCCTGTAAACATGGCAACCATTTAAGATGTGGGACATGGTTTCAGCTATTTGTTCATGGCCATGATGGATACAGTGAGGAGCATGATTGTCTGGAAACCAGATGGAGAGATTAAGTTTAGAAGGTAGAACCTGAGATTACAGCTTTCAAATTAAAAACAACAATGCACTCATCAATGGCAACATTTTTGAACACAGAACTTGTGAGTATTGGCATACACAGCCAGGGACATTTATTTCTAGGCTGTTTCTGGCTCTTCTTTTAGACAGTAGGCTATGTATTCATAAATACTAAAAATGAAATTGAATTGCCGTGGTCCATTACTTTCTCTGAACAATATTAGACCAGTGTCAATGTAAAGGACTGACTTTACATAGCTATATCCATATTCACGGTGAAAGACAATTTAGTGGGAAGAAGACAGAAATTATGTGTCCTTGGATCTGGAGAGGGAAGTCTGGAGCTCTCTGGTGGAGCTGTTGCCCCCGTGATCCGACTACGGATAAGGGGTTGTCATAATCAACACCAATAGCTTATTTTAAACATGGTATCAGCCCGTTTTGCCCGACTTGATACCGGCAATAGCATGTCAAGCATGTATTAAAAAAAATAGAATCAACTCGTGTGGTGTTATTGGCCTCCTTCTACACAGGTGATCCAACAGCTTAACCATTCAAAGGTTCAAGAAGACAAACCAGGCGCATCGTCGACCTGAGCATTTACATACACACTGACACAAAATTGTACAATAAACTTACAGATGTGGCCGTCTGCTTCTGGTCAAGAGGAAGGCAGAAAAGACACTTGAAAGACAATATATAAATTCAAGCTATTATTATTATTATTATAAAGTGAGCTATACCAAGCATTACACACACTCACTGAGAAGCAGCACACTGAAACACACTAAGCTGAATCCAACTACTAATTAGGCTGCTAAGAAAATGAATGAGTGAGTTGCAAAATCAAAACACGCCAGCAGGTGGCAAACTTTTCACGTGAACACAAAGGTTACCGCACAGCTTTAAAATACATTCTATAGAATTTAGCCATGGCACCTATAGGGCCATGACACCTCATACTGCATCTCTGCTAACTGCACATCCATGCGGGTCACTCAGCTGTTGAACTTGTGGCTTGAATGGCCCTGATCCTAAAGGCCTCACGTGGGCTTTTTCGGCGTCCTCCTCACGGCGAACACAGGCTGGGGCGCTAACCCAACCTGGTAAGTATAGGTATTAATTTGATCATTATTCTAGCAGCTATAGTTACATTTCACATTCAACATCTGTCTGAGTTGAGATTAGGCCTACAAATAGTCCGGCATCCGACAGGCTTCTTTTGTTAAAGTGGGAAATTTGGTATATAGTCTTTTTTATTGGCCTAAAATATTGTCTACATACATTCATGAACCCACATTAGCCTACCCACTTGATGACCGTACTGGGCAAATCATTTTATAGGGGTTTCTTGTGACTCTCCCATTAACATCCTATGGCAGGCAAAAATGTCAAACTTTCTTTTTGCTTCAAGTAGCATGTGACATGTCAAACTAGGGGGGTTTCATCATTCTGAATCCATTCCAAGCATTAGTTTTGCACAAAATGCACTCCTTGGGCTAAAAGCAGCCATAGCCATGTGCCCAAAATGTGCCCAAAATGTGCTGACCTCATCACATTTTGTCATGACGTCTATGGCCGTTTTTAGCCCAAGGAGTGCATTTTGTGTAAAACTAATGCTTGGAATGGATTCAGAATCATGAAAAGCCCCTAGTTTGACATGTCGCATGCTACTTAAAGCAAAAGTAAAGTTAGATTTTTTTTTAGATTTCTCAAATGGTTGCCATGTACAGTATACAGACATGGGCCTATACATAAAGTGGACATGACAATAGTCTGGATTTGAAGACATCGCTTCCATGTCCAGGTCCTCCATCATGCTGTGTGAAGCCAAGCATGTTTAAAAACTGGCAGAAATCTAGAACTCCAGACGGGAGTCAGAAGAACTGTGAAATGTGAATAGGAGCAGTCCACACACAATGTTAATTTATTTATTGAATAACTTGATGGATGGATGGGCGGTTACATACAGTACTGTAGGGCAGCTGGTTTCTCGCAGACTGGTATTAAATCTGTATGTACTTTCTGTGGGAAACGAGTTGATATTTCATGTGTACTTACTACCGCTGAAGCAGATGACAAACATCAAATACAAAACACAGACGAGATCTATATTGCAATGCATACACAGGCCTGTATAGGAAATAAATATACACTCGTTGGAATGGCTACTTATGTTAAATCTTAGAAAAGGGAAATTATTGCCCAACGATGTTGCTTTTGCTACACAGTGCAAAAAAGTACGTCATTGTAAAAATAAAAATAAAACAATACATTTACAATATCTGAAAGCACAGAAATTACTAACTGTCAAGAACATGGATTTGTTTCTTATGAGTAACCTCTAATAATAAAAAATAGAAAGGCTGCAACAACATTAACGTGCTAACTTTCCATGCAGTTTCAGGGTTTACCTTTAAGCCAGTCTCCCCCTGCATGTTGCCTAATTCATTCACTCTGTTGCGTACCAAAAATAGCTCACCAATTCATCGCAAGCTTGTACATCGGCAATTCTTTGTCACGAAACACGTCACACAAAAAAAGTAGGCTTAACCTCTCATTTACTAAAATACCCGTCATGCCAATCTCAGATATCAATGCAGAGAACCAAGCAGGACGTCGTTGGCCCAGCATGGGTTCCAGCCTGTTACGTGGCTACGTAACGTAACAGGAGACATTATTAAATACCAGTCTGCTGCCTCCTGCTGGCCAGACCGAGTAGCGAAGTGACGAAACAGATTCACGGAACGCAGCGATTCAGGCAGGAACCCAGGCTAGCAAGACGTGGGTACGACAGTACAAAAATAACAGAGAGAGAGAGAGAGAGAGGCGTGAACGAAACTGGGATAGGCCCTCTCGTTTAGATCTTGGTTTGCTTGTCATCTTCATCTTGCTTGGTCTGCTCTTCGTCGGAGCTGGAACTAGACTCTCGCCTAGACCTCTTCTCCTCGCCCTCGCTCTTGGCCGAGTCCTTCCTCTGCGTCATCTCCACCTCCATGCTCTTCTTCCTCTCCTCGGACTCCATGTTGGCGAAGCGGGCTTCGATCTCGGTGGGGTCCACGTAGGTGTAGAAGTACGCCATGAAGGAGAAGATGACGCACACGGCCAGCAGCAGAGAGGCGAACAGGATGTACTCGGCCCACTGCAGGCGAGACATGAAACACATCAAGCAACTTCCTTAACTAATTTGACCTGAGATCAGATTCTAAAAATGTCTGTTTGAAAATGACAGTTTTCTAAAAAAGCTTTCTATGTCAGTCGTTTTCAAAAATAGCAGACCTACAGACCTTGTAGATCTGCTATTTTTCAATAGCTAAAGCACAACATAATGCTAATACCAAAATGTGTTCCCGCCCACAATGGGTTAACTAATTTGTACACACTCAGAGTTAAATTAACATTGAGTTTACAATATAAATTGGGGGTCCCAGAAATAGAAATGCCATTAAATTGTGGGTCCGTAGACTAATGCATGTCAAACTGGGGGTCCTTGAAATTAAACGGGTTGAGAATCACTTATAGCCGTGAAAACCTTCTCTTATGGGAGTCCCTGGCATATCTTTTCAAATGGGGGGTCCGTGGGCTAACTAGTGTCAGTCTGGGGGTCCTTGACATGACACAGTTTGGGAACCACTGCTGTAATCCACCAACCTGATCTGGAAGCTGTGCTCCCTCGGCGATAATCAGCACGATGAAGTTGCCCACGGCAACGGTAAACAACCACCCAGCCTGCAGCACAGACTTCATGTTGCTTGGTGCCTACAGGGGGCGATAACAATCATTTGTCTTTAATCCTTATATATATCTTCCTATTTGACAGCAAATGTGAAATCTGTACGGAAATCACTCTTGAGCACATGCACGCACGCGCGCACAGTTGCACACACACGCGGGCACAAACAATTTTACTATTTAGCAGACGCTCATAATCCAGAGCGATTTACATTAAGCAAGAACAAAAAGCATGACAATACATCATATACATACAAAAGTTATCATGAATCATACATAAGCTAAGAACGTAACAGTGGAATATCTATATAATTAAACTATGCATATAGGCTACTATATATATAGTGCTATGTTTACATAAAAATGCTATAGGTCTACATAAACTGCTATCTAAGTCTACATAAAATGATAAAAGTTCAGACTTTGACTATACGCCTGTAGGAGGTCGAGGCTAGGGCAAGGTACTACGCCGAGTATGGAGTCTAAGATGGAGTCTGAAGAGGTGCGTTTTCAGACTGCGGCGGAAGACTGGGAGTGAATCTGTAGTTCTGACTGCAATGGGATCCATAGTTTTTGGAGCCGGAAGGGAGAAGAGTTTGGGGACGTGTCTTTTGGAACCAGAAGGGAGAAGAGTTTGGGGACGTGTGTTTTGGAGCCAGAAGGGAGAAGAGTTTGGGGACGTGTGGAGCCAGAAGGGAGAAGAGTTTGGGGACGTGTGGAACCAGAAGGGAGAAGAGTTTGGGGACGTGTGGAGCCAGAAGGGAGAAGAGTTTGGGGACGTGTGGAGCCAGAAGGGAGAAGAGTTTGGGGACGTGTGGAGCCAGAAGGGAGAAGAGTTTGGGGACGTGTGGAACCAGAAGGGAGAAGAGTTTGGGGACGTGTGGAACCAGAAGGGAGAAGAGTTTGGAGACGTGTGTTTTGGAGCCAGAAGGGAGAAGAGTTTGGAGACGTGTGTTTTGGAGCCAGAAGGGAGAAGAGTTTGGAGACGTGTGGAACCAGAAGGGAGAAGAGTTTGGAGACGTGTGGAACCAGAAGGGAGAAGAGTTTGGAGACGTGTGGAACCAGAAGGGAGAAGAGTTTGGAGACGTGTGGAGCCAGAAGGGAGAAGAGTTTGGAGACGTGTGGAACACACACCTGTGAGTAGGAGAACTCCAGGCCAGTGACGGAGAAAACCACCTCCCCTGCAGTCATGAAGAAGTACTGCGGGATCTGCCATGCCATGTGGACGGTGTTGGGGTTGATGTCCTTCACGGCTCTGATGCCCTCGCACTGGAACACGCAGACACATCATCATCATGACACGCAGACACATCATCATCATGACACGCAGACACATTATCATCATGACACGCAGACACATCATCATCATGACACGCAGACATGCATACACATTATCATCATGACACGCAGACACATCATCATCATGACACACAGACACATCATCATCATGACACGCAGACACATCATCATCATGACACGCAGACACATCATCATCATGACACGCAGACACATCATGACACGCAGACACATCATCATGACACGCAGACACATCATCATGACACGCAGACACATCATGAAATCCCATAAGAGGGCACTTTTGGACAAATATATCCAATTTGCTATTTTTGGAAAAGCGTGAAAAAGTGACGCAAATCTTCAGAGCGAACGTTTGTAACTCATATCTTTTCAGATGGTGGTCGGCGGCCAATTACATATATTTTTGGGGGTCCTTGACATGAAAATGTTTGAGAACCACTGACTGTCGGGATTTAGACATTTGGATACCATAATCGTCCTAATGGGTTAATGTGCAGTGAGCGAGGTTCCGGGTCAGTGAAGTGACAGAGAATCGAAGCATACAGACCCCCTTTCCACCGGTTGGTTCCCAATGGGAACCGGTTCAGTTCTTTTTGGTTCTTAGTCCATGAGCCAGAGCTAAAAAAATGGTGGGGAAAACTAGACCTATATTAAATTGTTTATAGGATCAATACAAGTAAATTAATACATGATAACCCTTCCACAGTAGTAAATCTTTCATATCTTCGATTATTTTGCACATTTTCCTACATAATGCCTCATTTGCATATTAAAACATAAAATGTGTAAGTGTAATACAATAAATCATTGTCTTCGTGTAAGTACTCAATTGGGGCAGTTTCATGGTGATAACAATCTAATATAGGTATGATTTTGCACACTCAATTCATAATAATTAACGTTCCAATTTTGGAGCTCTGGCTCATGGACTAAGAACCAAAAATATTGGGAACCAACCGGTGGAAAAGGGGGCCACAGTGAGCAAAGTAATTCATGTCAGTAAAGTGACAGAAGCATAGCATGTGAGTGAGGTCACTCGTCAGCAAAGAGACATAGAACATATTGTGCGAGGTAACTCACTTTTCCTCCTCCAATTTCGCCCCCAAATATTACATTGGAGGGAATGACCATAGTGTAGGAGCTGCCCATGCCAAACTCCTGAGTGAAGGTACACACTTGAGCCACGCGGCTCTGGATCCTAAACTCGGCCCTGAAATACAATGAAAGATTCTGTGAGAGGTGTAATGATATGTAGAGGAAACGTGATTCTGTGAGAAGTGTAATGATATGTAGAGGAATCGTGATTCTGTGAGAGGTGTAATGATATATAGAGGAATCATGATTCTGTGAGAGGTGTAATGATATATAGAGGAATCATGATTCTGTGGGAGGTGTAATGATATGTAGAGGAATCATGATTCTGTGGGAGGTGTAATGATATGTAGAGGAATCATGATTCTGTGAGAGGTGTAATGATATATAGAGGAATCCTGATTCTGTGAGAGGTGTAATGATATATAGAGGAATCATGATTCTGTGAGAGGTGTAATGATATATAGAGGAATCATGATTCTGTGAGAGGTGTAATGATATATAGAGGAATCATGATTCTGTGAGAGGTGTAATGATATGTAGAGGAATCATGATTGTGTGAGAGGTGTAATGATATATAGAGGAATCATGATTCTGTGAGAGGTGTAATGATATATAGAGGAATCCTGATTCTGTGAGAGGTGTAATGATATATAGAGGAATCATGATTCTGTGAGAGGTGTAATGATATATAGAGGAATCATGATTCTGTGAGAGGTGTAATGATATATAGAGGAATCATGATTCTGTGAGAGGTGTAATGATATGTAGAGGAATCATGATTGTGTGAGAGGTGTAATGATATATAGAGGAATCATGATTCTGTGAGAGGTGTAATGATATATAGAGGAATCATGATTCTGTGAGAGGTGTAATGATATGTAGAGGAATCATGATTGTGTGAGAGGTGTAATGATATATAGAGGAATCATGATTCTGTGGGAGGTGTAATGATATATAGAGGAATCATGATTCTGTGAGAGGTGTAATGATAAAAGGAATCATGATTGTGTGAGAGGTGTAATGATAAAAGGAATCATGATTCTGTGAGAGGTGTAATGATATATAGAGGAATCATGATTCTGTGAGAGGTGTAATGATATATAGAGGAATCATGATTCTGTGAGAGGTGTAATGATATATAGAGGAATCATGATTCTGTGAGAGGTGTAATGATATATAGAGGAATCATGATTCTGTGAGAGGTGTAATGATAAAAGGAATCATGATTCTGTGAGAGGTGTAATGATATATAGAGGAATCATGATTCTGTGAGAGGTGTAATGATATATAGAGGAATCATGATTCTGTGAGAGGTGTAATGATAAAAGGAATCATGATTCTGTGAGAGGTGTAATGATATATAGAGGAATCATGATTCTGTGAGAGGTGTAATGATATGTAGAGGAATCATGATTCTGTGAGAGGTGTAATGATAAAAGGAATCATGATTCTGTGAGAGGTGTAATGATATATAGAGGAATCATGATTCTGTGAGAGGTGTAATGATATGTAGAGGAATCGTGATTCTGTGAGAGGTGTAATGATATATAGAGGAATCATGATTCTGTGAGAGGTGTAATGATAAAAGGAATCATGATTCTGTGAGCGGATGCTGGTGTAAACTTACAGGCCCTTGGGTAACAGCTTGTACTCCGACATGTTCATGTACTCGATGAACGGAAATTTCTCATCCCCTACGGTGACGTTCAAATCGGCACGATAACCGTTCACAAATCTGGAGGGAGAGAAGTTGTCGACAAACCAAAAGTAGATCTTTACCACGATACTGTATGTTTACTGTACTGAGCACTCTGGCTCAGTACAGTAAACAGTCAACGCATGCAGTACGGACAGTGACAGCACTTCTTTGAAAATGTGTCACTCAAAATATCATCATTATCCTAATCATACAGCTCAGTGATGCTGATTGATGAAAACGTGAGACGTTTTTTTTTACACAGAAATAGCAATGCCTAGGCCTGGTTCCCAAACCTTTTCATGTCTAGGACCCCCAAATTGACATGAATCAGCCCACAGACCTCAATTTGAAGAGATAATGCCAGGGACCCCCATAAGAGAAGATTGTTACAGCTCTAGCAGTGATTCTCAACCCATTTAATTTCCAGTTTGACATGCATTAGTCTACGGGCCCCCATTTAATGGCATTTCTATCTCTGAGATCTGGACGATGGAGAAGGCCACTATATTCCCACATATTCCCCCCTAGGGCCATATATTACTGTCGTAGCAAAAATAGCCGATCTACAAGCCAACGAGTCGCAGCGCGTTGTGGGCTTGTAGATCTGCTATTTTCACCATGCAACCAAGTGTAAAATGACTTATACTGGATCTATTGTCCACTAGTCCCTTCCTAACATTTTAGTCTAGTTAGTGTGGTTGCCCGAATGGGCAACCAGACTCTTGTAACTGTGACACTTTATTATTATTTTCTCACTGGAGTAGTCTTTATTTTGACGCTTTATACCTCCCACACTGTACGCTGTACGCACTTGAGCCATATGTCAAATTGACCGGAAAAATCGGGAATCGTGTGCTTGTATTTTGTTAAGAGAAATGTTGTATAGTTTAATTGATATGAATTTATTAGTGAATTAAATTTCCCCATTGACATGAATGGGAAAAGGCAAAAATTCACATAAAAGTATTTGTTCCTCGGAGACTGTAATCACTACAGTTACAAAACTTTTAGGGATATTTCAACATTATCACTAAAATTATTTAACCCTAAAATTTTATCGGTCGGCCTCATGGTGGCGCTATAACAGCCCACTTTACCTTTTGGCTTATAACTCTTGAACCGTAGGTCGTAAAATCAAAATTATTTTTTCCCTGGATTCCTTGGGTCATGACGCATCTCCCCATATAGGCCACGCCCATTTCCGCCATGATAGATTTTCCGCCATTTTGAATTCTGTCCAAAACACACTTTTTGCTTTTCCTCCTACAGATTTTGTCCAAATCTCACAGAAATCGGCACACGTGATCTCTGGACCCATCCAATTAAAACTGAGCCGCAGAATTTTGAAAGTGCGTATCGTTCGGCCGTAATCGTCTTCCGAAGTTAGTAGGAGGGGCCTATATCACAAAAAATGCCATAAATCACGAACGGAATGTCCAATCCATCCCAAATTTCAATCACATGTCCGGGGTGGTTCAATCAACCAAGTTCTAAAAGCAATTCCATTTTCATCCATAGGGGGCGCCGCAAATGCGAGAAATGTAACCGTTTGTCGCAAAAACATGAATTTCGGGGGTTAAATCCCCTCCGAATTACTTACGCATGATCTAAGGCGTGACTTGAAATTGTAATTGGCTGGCAATACTAGTGGGAGGGGCATATGTAAGCCACTGCGGCAACCACACTCTGCAATTTTTTAAAATTGCGAATTTTCTAGTTATTGGTTGTTGACCAAATTGTCAGTATATTTAGTCTCAGTTTTAGTCATCATAGCTTAGTTTTCATTTAGTTTTCGTCAGTAAAAAAAGGTAGTCGACAAACATTTTTCGTCTTAGTTTTAGTCGACGAAAACAACACTGCTACAGTATATGAGAGTTTTGCACTTGCCTGATTGCATTGTCGCCCTGCTCTGGCTTGGCTGACAGGTCTAGAAACTGCATGGTGAGAGAGAGAGAACAAGGAAAGATCAATACAGGTCTAGAAACTGCATGGTGAGACAGAGAACAACAAGGAAAGATCAAGGGATTGACATCAAGAGACTATAATAATAATGATTTGCACTTTTCCAAGTGCTCAAAACACATTCACACACAGTGTCTTCCATCTTAAAGATACTTTACCGTAGTGGTGGTAATAGTGGTAGTGGTAATATTGGCGGCAGTGTCGTCCATCTTAAAGATACTTTACCGTAGTGGTGGTAATAGTGGCGGCAGTGTCTTCCATCTTAAAGATGATGCTGGTCTGTCGCTTGCCGTCTTGTAGCTCCACTCCTGTGATGGTGGCGGTGGAGTTTCCCGAGGTCACAGAGAGGTCAAACGGTTTGTCGAAGGTCAGGTATTCTTCTGTGGACTGAGGAGAGGAGCAGAACACAACAGTGGTGGAACAAAGTACTCAATTTGTTTTACTTAAGTAAAAGTATCGATACTGCAATGTAGAACTATACTTCGTCACAAGCAAAAGTGCAGAATTAGATGTTTTCTAATCAAAATTAAAATCGCCAAAGTAACTAGTAACTATAAAGTTTTCAAATAATTGTACTAATGTACTAATGCATGTCAAACTGGGGGTCCTTGAAATTAAAATGGTTGATAATCACTGCTAGAGCCGTAAAAATCTTCTCTTATGGGGTTTCCCTGGCATATCCTTTTCAAATGGGGGTCCGTGGGCAAATACATGAAAATGTGGGGGTCCTTGACATGAAAGAGTTTGAGAAGCACTGTTCTATTTACCATGAAGGAACCAATTTTCATGGGTTCCCTGTCACCGGCCTTGATGTCCGTCAAACCATCCATCATGTTGATGTACTTCACCTGCGCTGCTTCACCGGACGGGAACTTAGGGAGAGTTGTCTGACAGAGAAGAACACAGAGATGACAAGATGTCAGTTTAACTAGAAGAACACAGAGATGACAAGATGTCAGTTTAACTAGAAGAACACAGAGATGACAAGATGTCAATTTAACATGAAGAACACAGAGATGACAAGATGTCAGTTTAACTAGAAGAACACAGAGATGACAAGATGTCAGGTTAACTAGAAGAACACAGAGATGACAAGATGTCAATTTAACATGAAGAACACAGAGATGACAAGATGTCAATCTAACATGAAGAACACAGAGATGACAAGATGTCAGTTTAACTAGAAGAACACAGAGATGACAAGATGTCAATTTAACATGAAGAACACAGAGATGACAAGATGTCAGTTTAACTAGAAGAACACAGAGATGACAAGATGTCAGGTTAACATGAAGAACACAGAGATGACAAGATGTCAGGTTAACATGAAGAACACAGAGATGACAAGATGTCAGTTTAACTAGAAGAACACAGAGATGACAAGATGTCAGGTTAACATGAAGAACACAGAGATGACAAGATGTCAGGTTAACATGAAGAACACAGAGATGACAAGATGTCAGTTTAACTAGAAGAACACAGAGATGACAAGATGTCAGGTTAACATGAAGAACACAGAGATGACAAGATGTCAATTTAACATGAAGAACACAGAGATGACAAGATGTCAGGTTAACTAGAAGAA
Organism: Protomyctophum parallelum; assembly: GCF_964188405.1. NCBI lineage: Eukaryota > Metazoa > Chordata > Actinopteri > Myctophiformes > Myctophidae > Protomyctophum > Protomyctophum parallelum. The sequence goes on along the minus strand of NC_139715.1, from coordinate 24,871,393 downwards.
CACAGAGATGACAAGATGTCAGGTTAACATGAAGAACACAGAGATGACAAGATGTCAGTTTAACTAGAAGAACACAGAGATGACAAGATGTCAGGTTAACATGAAGAACACAGAGATGACAAGATGTCAGGTTAACATGAAGAACACAGAGATGACAAGATGTCAGGTTAAGGTGAAGAACACAGAGATGACAAGATGCAGTGTTGATTTTGGCAGCACATTTGGATTTTAGTTTTAGTCGTAGTCTCTTGAATAGTTTTCATTTAGTTTTAGTCACATTTTAGTCACCTGGAATGTCTTAGTGTTAGTCTAGTTTTAGTCGATTAAATATCATAGGATTTTAGTCGACTAAATCTACAGTTGATTTAGTCGACTAAAATGCCTTCTGGCGGGCCTTGATTCTGTCGTAATGACTGTTTTTACATTGCTGAAAATAGCCGATCCACAAGCACACGTTGTTGCCTGGATCAACACAGGTCTCCTCCAGGTCTGCTCAAGAGGGGCGCAACAACGCAAGCGTAAAACAAAAAGCGAAACGGAATCCAGGTCTGGTGAGTTGCGGGCGTGTCCGCGTAACGAGCATGCGCGCAACAAATTCACGGGACCGCGCTCACGTAAATACGCTTGCGTTGTCGACTGCTCCGAGCAAAAACGCAGGTCTCATTGAAAATGAACTATATGCGCGTTTTATCGCTCCCTGTTTGCAAGGCCCTTTAATGTCAAGTTCCTTCTTGAGAGAGAGAGAGAGAGGGCATATATATACGCGCAAAGAAGCAGCAAGGAAGAGCGGAGAGCTCTCTTCCGGGTTTTTAAGACAACTGGTGGATGGAAATGGCTTCAACTTGCAGCGTAGGTAAATGTTTTCCATTTTTTTGTGCCGACGCTGCAAGTTGAAGCGTCATTTCCATCCGAGAAACCTGGACTATGCGAGTGATGTGTCTCAGTGGACCTATACTCACATCAATCTCGATCTGGATGAAGGCAGCAATAACAAAAGCGAGAGCAGCCAGCATCATCCCCACGGTCATTCTCTTCAACGGACTGTATTGGACACACACATACACACACACACACACGTTTATTTATTTACATTAACATGGCAACTTGAACAATGACTAGTGCTTCATCCCCTAAAGACACAAGGAACTCACGTGAAGTTGAGCTTGCACTTGGCAATAAGAGGATAGATGCAGCTGTCCACGATGGGAACCAGGGCCAGAATCAAGATGGGATTCACAGTCTAGCGGAGAGAGAGAGAGAGAGAGAGAGAGAGAGAGAGAGAGAGAGAGAGAGAGAGAGAGAGAGAGAGAGAGAGAGAGAGAGAGAGAGAGAGAGAGAGAGAGAGAGAGAGAGAGAGAGAGAGAGGAGGGGGGGGGGAGAGGGGAGTTGCACCACACGGTTCACACAGGTGTGATTTTTACTATACGGGTGGCCTGGACACTACTACAGGTATATGTCAGATTTATGATCCTGACAAAATGGCCGTTTAAATTGCATTTGAAAAAGCTGGTAGATTGTAGAATGGTCCAAATGTGGGGATGTTTCTCACCTGCATTTGGTCCGGCATAATGGTCATGAATCCCTGTGAAGGAGAGAGGAACGCAGTGAGGAGTCATACAGATAATACGTCCAAATAATAGTCAGCCTTTGTGGCATTGCCGTGGCATTCAAAACTCTATACCGGTTGTGCTTATAGTCTAGAGATGTCCCGATACTGTATCGGTATCGGGAAAAGTATCGGCCCTTATTTGTCATATCGGTGAATATGCCAGTCTAACCAGCGGTTGATACTATGGCAGGTAAATAAAATGTTGGGACATGTGGAGTTTGCTTTGGAGTTGCCCAAACTGCAAGTGCACATTTTGAGTGAGGAGTCTGCTATAAACACAACACGAGATATATAGCTATAGATAGCTATAAACACAACATGAGATCACGACACTGGTATCGGTATTGGTTATCGGTTAGCGGCTAACTTGAGGTATCGGGATCGGATCGGAAGCAGAAAAAGTGTATCGGCACATCAAAATGGTTTATTCAGTGCACTCTCAGCGCGTCACCAAGCGACATGCACGTTGAGAGCTTGTAGACTCAACAAGCTCTCAACGCGCGTGTCGCTCTACAATGTTGAGCAACTATTTTCACCATTTGTTTCGGGACGAAAAGAGAAAATGTTTGGAAAATGTTTGCCTATAAATGACATTCACCAAAAATATGGATGCCACGTTGAAAGTGGATAATAAATGAATGAATTACATACATACAATAAAATGCACATCACATGTGATGACATTTCATTCATTTGCAAAAACGATTCAGAGCTGGATACAATTAGCATGAAGAAATAACTGAATGCAAGGTTAAATGTGAACACTAGGGGGGCAACATTTTCCATCGAATGCCGGCCCGGAAATAAAAGCACTTACAAAGTCACCGTCCATGGTGGTGGCTTGGAGGGTCCACCTGGAGCCCTGTGGAGGTACAAATACATACCATTACGAATACACCTTTATATACAAACACACCGCTCTGACATTTAAGCTTTTTTATTATTAGAAAGGTGCTAGGACAGGTGTGTGTGTGACTGACAATTTGGTGTGAACTACATCTTCCTGAGAGTCGTGTGTGCGTGCGTGCGTGTGTGCGTGCGTGCGTGCTTGCGTGCGTGCGTTAGAGACAGAGACAGAGACAGAGACAGAGAGAGAGAGAGGGACAGAGAGAGAGAGAGAGAGAGAGAGAGAGAGAGAGAGAGAGAGACATAGGCCTACCTGCTGGTCGAACAGAGCCCAGAACATGGGCAGAGGGATGTAGAGGAACAGAACCTTCAGCACCATTTTCACCTGAGCTATGAGCAGTTTCTGTACAGACATATATAACAGCAGCGTTAGGGGGAGTGTGTTATAGAAATATATATAACAGCAGAGTTAGGGGGAGTGTGTTATAGAAATATATAACAGCAGAGTTAGGGGGAGTGTGTTATAGAAATATATAACAGCAGAGTTAGGGGGAGTGTGTTATAGAAATATATAACAGCAGAGTTAGGGGGAGTGTGTTATAGAAATATATAACAGCAGCGACAGCGTTAGGGGGAGTGTGTTATAGAAATATATAACAGCAGCGTTAGGGGGAGTGTGTTATAGAAATATATATAACAGCAGAGTTAGGGGGAGTGTGTTATAGAAATATATAACAGCAGCGTTAGGGGGAGTGTGTTATAGAAATATATAACAGCAGCGTTAGGGGGAGTTGAAAATATAAATGGTTGAATATCACATGCTAGAGTCATAAAAATCTTCTCTTATGGGGGTCCCTGTTATATTATCTATATAATTATATATTATCTAATGTGGGGTCCGTGGGCTAATTACTAATTAGTGTGAATTTGGTGGTGCCTGACATTAAAAAGGTTTGGGACCCAGTGTCTTACGTCATATTTCTCGTCTGCCCAGTAAGGTTTAGGTCAGTGTCTTACGTCATATTTCTCGTCTGCCCAGTAAGGTTTAGGTCAGTGTCTTACGTCATATTTCTCGTCTGCCCAGTCCATCCAGTGCTCCCTCTTTGGGAAAGCTTTGCCACGATGCCTGAAGCGATTCTTGATCGCAAACTATACACAAAGAGTGGAGAGAGACATGTACAAAAATAATAATAATCACAATCACAGACTAACTGACTGCAGCAGAGAACGTTTAATTTCTTTCATTTGCCTAAAATGTACAATACAAATAACATTTGACTTGGAAAAAGGGCTGTTTGTTGTGAATGTTGAATTCAACCAAATGGCATAATTAGTTTAAAGATTTTTTCCTAACCTGACTACGCCAGATTGCAGCAGTACTGAGTTCACCAGTTCCCTCCTCCTACCTGCATCTGGGCTCTCTCAAGCAGAAACGACAAAAATCTGTGGGGTGACTTACCCAGATGCACTTGCAGACCTCCAGCATGATGTTGCCTTTGGGGTCAGTCTTGATGTACATGCCGTTGCCGACGATAAAAACGACTGGAGACAAAAAACAAATCAAATAAAAAACGTTAATCCCTCTTTTCACGCAGTATACGAGCATTGCAGTCCCGCCCCCTTTCAGAAGGACGAGTGGCCCAGGAAATAATTCCCTGTTCATTTTCCCCATAGACGTTTCAAAAAGTATTTATTTAAAGACGTTTACGCCGCGGACAAAGCCAACTCGAGTTGTGACAAATCATGACAATAAACACAATCGTTTGGGCAGGTCAAATAATTAGTAAGAAAATAATGTTGTACCCTTCCTTTTTTCTTCTTCTTACTAATTATTTGATCGGCCCAAAGCATTGTGTTTATTGTCATGATTTGTCACAACTCGAGTTGGCTTTGTCCGCGGCGTAAACGTCTTTTCCTATGGGAAAAAATTCTGGGGAATTATTTCCTACGGGGAAAATTTATGGGGAAATATTTCCTATGGGGAAAATGAATGGGGAATTATTTCCTATGGAGAAAATGAATGGGGAATTATTTCCTAATTGATTTCACAAATTAACTAACTGGGTTATAACTGCAGTTCTTTGGACGGCCCTGTAGTTTTTATCCTGGAAAATGATTGTATGAAAGTAGAAGGAACTCACGCAGAGCCACCACCATGAGGGCTGCAGGGACCCCGAAGGCCAGCGGGTAGCACTCCTTCTTGGTGTGAATGCCACACTCCTGGGCTGGAGAGCACAGCGTGCACGCACACGCACACGCACACACACACACACACACACACACACACACACACACACACACACACACACACGGTTGTGTTAGCATAATATGCTAACAAAAAAAAACAAGCAACCAAGCAGTCATCATATTATGATGACTGCTTGGTTGCTTGTTTTTTTTTGTCAAATATGTTTTTATTGAACAGATTATAAATTATTACAAACATTATGATATGAAATACTTTTTTTATGAAACAAAATGAAAGAAAAAATAAACAAGACAAAAAAGAGAAAGAAATCCCTTAACCCTCCCACCCATACTGCTCAGTGACACTGCATACTATAATAAGATGATAGAAAGCTCATGGAAAACATCTGAAAAGAAAATGGCGTACAGTCAACCATATCAATGGTATCCTGTCTATTAATCGTTTCTACTCGGGTAGGAGGGGCAGCCAAACCTTATCAAACTGGCTCTCCCTGTTTCTCAGGAAATACCTTATTCTCTCAAGATGAAGTGTACTAGTCATTTCATTTAACCAGTGCTTAAATGCAGGAGCCTCCTCCTTCTTCCAGTGTGTCAGAATTAGTTTTTTCGCTGTAATCAGACCATATGAGAAGAGTTGTTTCTGTGCTCTCGTCAACATAGGCATGGAGTCTGACAAACCCAGAATTATTAGTACAGGATCGGGGTCAATATGAATACTCAAAATATCAGAGAGCGTCTCAAATATCTTAATCCAATATCTTTGTATCCGAGGGCAAAGGGCGAAGCTATGAAGAAGATTTGCATCTATTGTATTACATTTGTCACAATGCGAAGAAATATCAGGGTATATGTTATGTAATTTTAATTTGGAATAATGGAGTCTATGTATGACTCGAAACTGGATAAGGCAATGTCTGGAATTGATAGAGCACGCATTAATTTATTCAAGGCTGTCTTCCCAGAGCTCGTCTGAAATTGAAGTCCCCAGCTCATTTTCCCATGCCAGCTTAATAGCTGATGTAGTAGGTAGGTTTGCCACTTGAAATGATTCATAAAGATGTGACACCCTCACGTCTGGTACTGTATTATTAAGAAGGAACCTATCTAGGGATGAAGGTGTAGCTCTCTCAAAAGTGGGAGAAAAGTTACGGATGTAGTTCCTAACCTGTAGAAACCTAAAAAAGTTACTCCTAGGGAGTCTATATTTTTCCTGCAGTTGAGCAAATGAGGCAAAAGTTCCACCCATATATAAGTCTCCAATTGTGCGTATACCCAAACCCTTCCACTGTGCAAACGTATCATCCAGTTGGGATGGTAGAAATGAGGGGTTATCAGCTATAGGGAGCAGAAAAGATAGTGAGTTGTTCCTAAAATATGTTTTGATTTGTTTCCAGATTCTTATCATACTGTGAATAACAAGGGATCCATTGTAAATGGATTTATCTAATTTCACGGGGGATAATATTATTGAACTTAAACATTATGGGCGACATTTCTCCTGCTCCCATTGTAGCCAACGGGGAGTTTCAGCTGTGTTGTTTAACCAGGCCGAAATTGCTCTAACATTGGATGACCAGTAATATAGGCAGAAATCTGGCAGAGCAAGCCCACCGACCTGCTTCGGTTTACATAGATGGGATTTTTTGATCCTATGTTTTTTGTATTCCCAGATAAAGGGAAAGACAATTGAGTCTAAGCGTTTGAAGAAGGACTTGGGTATAAACACAGGGAGGCATTGGAAAAGGTACAACAGTTGGGGAAGAAACTGCTTGGTTGCTTGTTAAGTTCTACATTCATTGTCTAACTCTAAATGCCTATTCATAGTCTGGATTTTCGGTGGTGAGGTGACCACCACTCCGGTGGCGAGCTGACCACCGGAGCTGAAATAGCGTTGAGCGGTGGTGAGTAAAAACAGAGAGAAGGGCTGGAGCGGTGGCGGTGGTTTGCTCTTCACCGCGGCTCGTGACGTCATGTTGTAGTTCGGTGGTCACCTCACCACCGAAAATCCAGACTATGTATGAGCCTTAACCTGGCTTGAACATGATTCGCTACGCACCACCAAGATACCCATCATACCCATGTACTGTACCTGTCAGAATACTTCTGTAGAAGCCATCTTCACTGTTTAGTTTGTATATTTATTAGTAATATTATCGTTGTAATTGTTGTAGTTATTATTTGGCATTATTGGGCATTGGTTTGCCAACGAAGTCCACGATCACAACAACAGAGGGAGTTCGACAAGCCACGTGCAACCCAGCCTCGTCTCTAACAAGGGATTCAATTAATTTTCCTCACATCCCATCTCTCAGTGGTTTTCAACCAGTGGTCCACCAGAGGACCACCAGAGAGCCATGAGGGGGTTCCAGGTGGTCCCCATGCAGCTAAATGATGGAGAGTTGGTGACCAAACTTTAACTCTTGAGAGCGTAAAATGAAACCAAATGGACACATGATCTGCATTGCTTAATTTACAAGAAGTCTACACAATTCAACGTTTGCCTGTTATCTCTCCTAATGGTACCAACATCATGTTATCGGGGGACCAACATCATGTTATCTCTCCTAATGGTACCAACATCATGTTATCTCTCCTAATGGTACCAACATCATGTTATCTCTCCTAATGGTACCAACATCATGTTATCTCTCCTAATGGTACCAACATCATGTTACCTCTCCTAATGGTACCAACATCATGTTACCTCTCCTAATGGTACCAACATCATGTTATCTCTCCTAATGGTACCAACATCATGTTGTCTCTCCTAATGGTACCAACATCATGTTATCTCTCCTAATGGTACCAACATCATGTTGTCTCTCCTAATGGTACCAAGTTACCAACATCATGTTATCTCTCCTAATGGTACCAACATCATGTTATCTCTCCTAATGGTACCAACATCATGTTATCTCTCCTAATGGTACCAACATCATGTTACCTCTCCTAATGGTACCAACATCATGTTATCTCTCCTAATGGTACCAACATCATATTATCGGGGTACCAACATCATGTTATCTCTCCTAATGGTACCAACATCATGTTATCTCTCCTAATGGTACCAACATCATGTTATCTCTCCTAATGGTACCAACATCATGTTACCTCTCCTAATGGTACCAACATCATGTTATCTCTCCTAATGGTACCAACATCATGTTATCTCTCCTAATGGTACCAACATCATGTTACCTCTCCTAATGGTACCAACATCATGTTATCTCTCCTAATGGTACCAACATCATGTTATCTCTCCTAATGGTACCAACATCATGTTATCTCTCCTAATGGTACCAACATCATGTTATCTCTCCTAATGGTACCAACATCATCTTATCGGGGGACCAACATCATGTTATCTCTCCTAATGGTACCAACATCATGTTATCTCTCCTAATGGTACCAACATCATGTTATCTCTCCTAATGGTACCAACATCATGTTATCTCTCCTAATGGTACCAACATCATGTTATCTCTCCTAATGGTACCAACATCATGTTACCTCTCCTAATGGTACCAACATCATGTTACCTCTCCTAATGGTACCAACATCATGTTATCTCTCCTAATGGTACCAACATCATGTTGTCTCTCCTAATGGTACCAACATCATGTTATCTCTCCTAATGGTACCAACATCATGTTGTCTCTCCTAATGGTACCAAGTTACCAACATCATGTTATCTCTCCTAATGGTACCAACATCATGTTATCTCTCCTAATGGTACCAACATCATGTTATCTCTCCTAATGGTACCAACATCATGTTACCTCTCCTAATGGTACCAACATCATGTTATCTCTCCTAATGGTACCAACATCATATTATCGGGGTACCAACATCATGTTATCTCTCCTAATGGTACCAACATCATGTTATCTCTCCTAATGGTACCAACATCATGTTATCTCTCCTAATGGTACCTACCAACATCATGTTACCTCTCCTAATGGTACCAACATCATGTTATCTCTCCTAATGGTACCAACATCATGTTATCTCTCCTAATGGTACCAACATCATGTTACCTCTCCTAATGGTACCAACATCATGTTATCTCTCCTAATGGTACCAACATCATGTTATCTCTCCTAATGGTACCAACATCATGTTATCTCTCCTAATGGTACCAACATCATGTTATCTCTCCTAATGGTACCAACATCATGTTATCTCTCCTAATGGTACCAACATCATGTTACCTCTCCTAATGGTACCAACATCATGTTATCTCTCCTAATGGTACCAACATCATGTTATCTCTCCTAATGGTACCAACATCATGTTATCTCTCCTAATGGTACCAACATCATGTTATCTCTCCTAATGGTACCAACATCATGTTACCTCTCCTAATGGTACCAACATCATGTTATCTCTCCTAATGGTACCAACATCATGTTATCTCTCCTAATGGTACCAACATCATGTTATCTCTCCTAATGGTACCAACATCATGTTATCTCTCCTAATGGTACCAACATCATGTTGTCTCTCCTAATGGTACCAACATCATGTTATCTCTCCTAATGGTACCAACATCATGTTATCTTTCCTAATGGTACCAACATCATGTTATCTCTCCTAATGGTACCAACATCATGTTATCTCTCCTAATGGTACCAACATCATGTTATCTCTCCTAATGGTACCAACATCATGTTATCTCTCCTAATGGTACCAACATCATGTTATCTTTCCTAATGGTACCAACATCATGTTATCTCTCCTAATGGTACCAACATCATGTTATCTCTCCTAATGGTACCAACATCATGTTATCTCTCCTAATGGTACCAACATCATGTTATCTCTCCTAATGGTACCAACATCATGTTATCTCTCCTAATGGTACCAACATCAATACAGAATGGAATTGTGGACAAAATCTTGCCCAACGACAACAACAATATCCGTTAGTTTTGGATCTGAGAGGCTAAATGTCATCAAATGGTGGTCCGTGGCTCAAACACCCAATAAATAATTGGGCCTTGATATGAAAAGGGTTGAAAACCACTGCCTTATCTTATCTTAACACCGGCTACCAGGTCCTTACCTCTCAGGAAGGGGGTGATGATGGTGGACAGCAGACTTCCAGCGTTGATGGACAGATAGAAGATGGAGAAGAAGGTTCCTCTCTGCTTCTCCTGTCCGACACAGGGAGGGAAAGAGAGGCTTTAGAAAGCAGACAGTGTCTACAGGGCATAGCGGTGGGCGTGGATTTCTGGCACCACTGCCATTCATTTTTCTCATTGAGATTTACACAAATATTTAAGCCTATAAATCATGTAATATCGATATCATCATATCATATATGGCTAGTACAGAATTCATTTCATATGTTGATCTGACCCCCCCCCCCCCACCCATGCCAAAGCGCCAGCGCTCGCCCAGCAGTCTGCTGTCACCCAGGTGACATCCCCCTTTCAGGGCGTGGTCACTTACTGGTACTGTACACACTGCAGCATGTGGTGTCACATCTCTAACTGGTACTGTACACACTGCAGCATGTGGTGTCACATCTCTAACTGGTACTGTACACACTGCAGCATGTGGTGTCACATCTCTAACTGGTACTGTACACACTGCAGCATGTGGTGTCACATCTCTAACTGGTACTGTACACACTGCAGCATGTGGTGTCACATCTCTTACTGGTACTGTACACACTGCAGCATGTGGTGTCACATCTCTAACTGGTACTGTACACACTGCAGCATGTGGTGTCACATCTCTAACTGGTACTGTACACACTGCAGCATGTGGTGTCACATCTCTAACTGGTACTGTACACACTGCAGCATGTGGTGTCACATCTCTAACTGGTACTGTACACACTGCAGCATGTGGTGTCACATCTCTAACTGGTACTGTACACACTGCAGCATGTGGTGTCACATCTCTAACTGGTACTGTACACACTGCAGCATGTGGTGTCACATCTCTTACTGGTACTGTACACACTGCATGTGGTGTCACATCTCTAACTGGTACTGTACACACTGCATGTGGTGTCACATCTATAACTGGTACTGTACACACTGCAGCATGTGGTGTCACATCTCTTACTGGTACTGTACACACTGCAGCATGTGGTGTCACATCTCTTACTGGTACTGTACACACTGCATGTGGTGTCACATCTCTAACTGGTACTGTACACACTGCATGTGGTGTCACATCTATAACTGGTACTGTACACACTGCAGCATGTGGTGTCACATCTCTAACTGGTACTGTACACACTGCAGCATGTAGTGTCACATGCTTTACGTATACAGTACAGCACAATGAGCACATACAGTATGTTTATGCAATAGGCCTTACTGAACATCAAAAGTTTGTAGGAGTTCAAAAGACAACAAGCAATGGAAGTGCAAAGTACAATTATTGTCTACTCTATAGTTATCTGCCAGTTTCGCTTTAGCAGATAAGCTAAAGCAGGTTTCAGATCAAATCAAGGACGAATAATCAATTAACCAATTGCTGAAGATGGCAAAGACAGAAAAGACAGTTTTATTGATTCAATCAATTGATAATAGAAAAAAACATCTGCTGTTAAATAAATATAGGGTTTAAGTGGTTAATTGAATCCTTTGTACGGAGTTACGTAATGGCAACCTTCCAGGGATCATCAGCGCTGTCCGCGGCCTTGAACCGACGTCGTAAAGAAACAGAGACAAGCTGTGCTAGAGGTGCTACTGATAACTGTGTGTGTGTGTGTGTGTGTGTGTGTGTGTGTGTGTGTGTGTGTGTGTGTGTGTGTGTGTGTGTGTGTGTGTGTGTGTGTGCGTGTGCGTGTGTGCGTGCACTACAGGTGCTGTCGCTGATTGTTAATAAACAACAGCTTTGGAATGAATACCTGACAGCAGTGCTGACTCAAAGCATTTGCTTCTGATAAGTGTGTGTGCGTGTGTGTGTGTGTGTGTGTGTGTGATAGAGAAAGATAGAGTGAGGCAGAGGGTGACAGAGAGAAACACCTGTACCTGTGCCATTATGTGTGCACGTGTGTATGGACGTGCATGGCGGGGCACGGGGGAGCGCATGGGAACTGGTACAAGAAGTACGCGACTCTGTTATTCTCGCGCCAGTTCCCGTGCGTTTGTGTCCCCTCTACTAACTGCCACCCTATATATGTGTCCTATATAGATGCACCTGTGCTGTGCGTGCGTGCATGTGTGCGTGCGTGCATGTGTGCGTGCGTGTGTGCGTGCGTGTGTGCGTGCGTGCGTGCGTGTGTGCGTGAGTGAGTGTGTGCGTGTGTGCGGTGCAGTGTTGTTTTCGCCGACTAAAACTAAGATGAAAAATGTTCGTCGACTACCTTTTTTCTACACTGATGAAAACTAAATGAAAACTAAGCCTCAATGATGACTCAAACTAAGACTAAATATACTGACAATTTAGTCAACAAATAAAAACTAGACTAAAATGTTAGGAAGGGACTAGTGGACAACCGATCCAGTATCATTTTACACTTAGTTGCATGCTGAAAATAGCTTGTAGATCGGCTATTTTCAGCAAGTGAGTCATTACGACGGCATCAAGGCCCGCCAAAACATTTTGTTCGACTAAATCAACTGTAGATTTAGTCAACCAAAATCGAATGGCATTTAGTCGACTAAAACTAGACTAACACTAAAACATTCCAGGTGACTAAAATGTGACTAAAACTAAATTAAAACTATTCAAAAGACTATGACTAGAACTCACCTGGTGGTCTTCAAACTGGTCTCCACCGAAGGCTGCCACGCAGGGCTTGATGCCTCCCGTTCCTAGAGCGATGAGGACCAGACCCACCATGGACAGGGCCCTGGGTGAAATAATATACAATAGAATATACATCTAAAATACATCTATTTTAGGAAATATCATTCTACGCCTTTTCCAGTACGATAAAATGTGACTTAAATCATAAATGACAACTTTTTTGTTTTGTTTCTTTCAACCAAGGTTCATGATTTAGGTTGTTATCAGAGAAAGTAAAAGATGAGTGTTCATTTTTAAGTGGTGCAACCACTTCCTTAAGTGACTATGTGTGTTGGTGGGTGGGTGGGTGGCTGTTGGTTGTTTTTCACCACCTGTGCGCAACCTAACACACACACACAAACACACACACACGCACATATTAACTGTATATATGGTGATTTTGGGTGTGCCAGTACAGTACAGTACAGTAGAGGGTACAGTAGAGGGACCCCCACACGGTAACTCTCTCATTTCTCAACCGCGGGGCGGCTCGCCGGAATCGGGCCGGCCCCGTGGGTGCGTTCCTGTGGGTCTGGAACGTTTCTAATCGTTATCATGTTCAACACATTTTCAAGAAACATTCCCCAAATAAAAAGCAAAGGTTTGCATGAACTAAAAACAAAAAATTCAATGATTCTTTTGAGTAATTTCACAAAGAAGTGAAACAAAAATCAAAGAAACTCCATGAATTACGTGCCACGTTGTGAGCTTGTAGATCGGCTATTTTCATAGTATAGGCTATAGTTTGGGTTCCCCCGGGTGGCGAAAGGTCTAAATCTCTGTTTTTGCCTCACGGGGCTACATCGTTAGTGAACCGTTGGCCTTGTGGCGTGTTTCTCAACTCACACGTGGAAGGTCAGGTTGTCGGGCACGCCGTCCTTGTTGTGGTCTGTGATGTCGTGTATGGCGCTCACCGCCATGACGACCTGTCCCGCGGTGTACACGATGGAGAGGTAGACAATGGTCCTGCACAGGGGAGAGAGGAGGAGGAACATCATCATCATCATTTTTCGACCGTGGTCGAGATCTACTGTACATGGCACCACGAACCCCAAAAGGGGTTCCCATCCTGAATGAGTAAATACAATAAAAGTATATATCTTTGCAATAACTACAACACACGCATACATACATACATACAGTAGATGCAATAATCAAATAAGACATCAATCAGATCAGTATAAAATAAATAAAATTAAGTAGCCGTTATTTTACATTGTGAAACCTCAATACTTGAGGAGAGGATGTTGAATGAATGATATAAAAACCTTTCTTTATCTAAACAAAAATTATCTTTGAACCGTGTTGCCATATCTCCGTCTGTGTGTCCTTAATAAACCTCTTATCAATCTATTTACCTTAGTCAGTACAGCTGTGTCATACAACTCTAGACGGACCTGCCCCCAAAGTTATTAGTGCAGCCGGGACCGGCAGCCTGCAGCTAAAACTCAACAGACCCGAAAATGAAGGCCCGGCACGCATCAAACCCTGTACACTCAAGAGAATGTCCCCGCTGCCACCCTTAGATCTCCATCTATGGAGCTCACCTGCACTGACATTCCATATGTTGATCTGACCTCATCAAACCCTGTACACTAAAGACATGATGCTCCTTATATGGCCAGTACAGAATGCATTCGTGCGTTGATCTGACCCCCCCATGCCAAAGCGCCAGCGCTCGCCCAGCAGTCAAGCCGCCAACGAGACGGATGCGTGCACGCGACCGTGCCTTAATTCTCACCTTTAGGCGTCTTACTGGTATAAGTATGTCTCTGGTTGCAGAGTGTGGTCTGGGTGCAGAGTTCCGCGGTGCGCATGTCATAATTTAGGAGGCATGCAGCCAAGCATGACTAGGTCACTACTACGCGATTGGCTGGTGGCGTTTCAGCAACGTTTTAGAGTATGGGGTCAGACTCCCATTGGCTTAGGCAGCGTTTTAGTATGGGGTCCGACTCCCATTGGCTTAGGCAGCGTTTCAGTATGGGGTCCGACTCCCATTGGCTTAGGCAGCGTTTTAGTATGGGGTCCGACTCCCATTGGCTTAGGCAGCGTTTTAGTATGGGGTCCGACTCCCATTGGCTTAGGCAGCGTTTTAGTATGGGGTCCGACTCCCATTGGCTTAGTCAGCGTTTCAGAGTATGGGGTCCGACTCCCATTGGCTTAGGCAGCATTTTAGAGTATGGGGTCCGACCCCCATTGGCTTAGGGGGCAGGCAATCATGACTAGGTCGCTAACAGAGTAATATAGCTTATATAAGTTGACTCCCATTGTGCTCATTCTATATATCTCATTCTATATAGCTCAATGGGATAGTTCCAATGTTTGGAACTATAGCCCATTAGCCCATAGGCACCCGCTTTGCGGCGAGATCAAAGCGTATCGCTGCTCTCCTACTCTACACTCTGGTCACTAATATAAAACGGGCCTGTTGCCCTGTCAGGTTTTACCTGACGAAAAAACAAACTTGACGTTGTTACTCACTTGAACTTGCCGAGCCAGGAGTCGGCCACGATGGCTCCCAGGATGGGCGTCAGATAGCAGAGGGCCACGAAGGTGTGGTAGATGGAGGTGGCCATGTCATCATCCCACTGCAGGAAGTACCTGAAATACAGCACCAACACCGCTACGGAGAGAGAGAGAGAGAGAGAAAGGAGGTGTGAGGGGGGGAAAACACAGTATACACTCACCTTTAGAATGACACAAAGTTCCCATATACTGTATGATGTGAACTTGGAACATGTTATTCTTATCAACGTTGATACAATTCACTAATCGTATATAATCTCACCTCGCATGCCATAGTAGGAGAATCGTTCACAGAACTCGTTGACCACAATGAAGAAAATGCTGATGGGGTAGCCGAAGATGGTTGCCTGAGAGGAGGAAGAAGTGGACAATATAAGGAAACGTACTGTAGACGCGTTTATCGTATGTCGGGCAGTCATATCAGTTACTGTACATTTGGACCGATAGATAATAGGTGTTGTCCTTAGCTTAAAGGACCACTTCACCACTTTTCAACCTATCTTCATATAGTTGGTCCTCACTAATGTTCATGATAAAATAGCACAATATTTTTCTACTCCGAGTCTGTGTCTCATAGAAGGGCTGTGGGCAGTTCAGAAACCCGTCCACCACTGACATCATTAGGCAGATTGTTTTTAAAACAATATTTAGATTTGTATTATCGTGAGAACGATGGCTTCCATTTTCACACAACTTTTCAGGACTAGAAAGCCTGCAGTTTCTATTAGCTTGGATTCCACATCGATGATGTCACTGGTGGTCAGTGTTATGAACTACCCACAGCATTCCTATGAGACACAGAGTGGTTTCTGAACTGCCCTCCTATGAGAGACAAACAAATGGTGCCATTTTATCATGATTATTAGTGAGGACCAATTATATGAAGATAGGTTGAAAAATGGTGAAGTGGTCCTTTAATATTTTACCCTACATTCTACAACTATTCAGTGTAAACTTTCAATGTAAACTCTTAAACATTATTTCAGCAGCACAGCCATCAATGCAGGAACAAAATAGTGTACATTGGACGAGCACGCACACACGCAAGCACGCACGCACATGGCTATGGTTAAAACAAAACAAAGCAGCAAAATTAATAATAATAATAGCAATTACACTCATCTTTTACTTTCTCTAATAACATGAACCTTGATTGAAAAAAAACAAAAACAAGTTGTCCTTTAAGCGAAAATCGAGTGGGGTAAATAATGTCAGAAAACAGACAGTTTGTGGAGGCGACAGCAACGTACCCGTTTCTTGGGTTTCTTCCCTTCGTCTGCATGGAAAAAACAAAGAGCAACACTTTAGTTTAGCACAGACTAGAGCCCTATCGTTTAACAATGTTAAACAACACTTACAACAACACAGCAAATACACAGTGTGCGGGTGTATTCTATTGCTTTCATTGATGTCCACTGGCCTATACACACACCTGTGTGCATACGCCTGATTTATAGGCGTGTGAAAGTTCTCCTACAATACATACGGTAATGCCACAATACTAAAATCGAATTGCTCGAAATGAAAGTTCAGAATCGACATTTATGTATTTAAAAAAAAATATATAGAAATGGATTGATTTATTGATTAATCAATTCATTCATTCATGCATTATGTCAGAAAGACTGGCTGCATTGAAGTGTATGATTGGACTTTTCATGATCTAGACTATATTGTTTCAAATAGTTTTCAAATGTTCTAGTATAATACAATAAACCATAATAAATAAAACAGTAACTTGGGAACCAAAATCACAATACATCGCAATATCAAATCAAATCGCAATATAAATTGAATCGGCACCCTAGGTAAATCGGGAGGTAGGCCTAAGTGAATCGTCCGCGTCCCAACCCCTAAAATGTACTGTATCTGTTTATTCTCATACAAATTTCATTTAAAAAAAATATGAATTCAAGATGAAGCCATAATGGCATCCTACTTGCTCCGGCTTCACTGCATCCATCCTGCCTGGCAGAGGAATTATCCCGATTCTAACGACTCGACTTAAAATAATTCCCAGGATAACATTTCCAGATGATGTGAGGAGGGTCCATATGGATGTGGTGCCATGCAGTTTGTATCCCAGCCATGAAAGGGACCCACCTGCCATGGTCGCTGTGTCTGTGACTTATAATTCCTGGTCCCTCCTTCAGCGTTATCCTTTAGTAAGACAAGATAAAAGACCCAGAGACGAGTGACAGCTGTCAGAGAGAGTGTAAAGGACCCAGAGATGAGTGACAGCTGTCAGAGAGAGTGTAAAGGACTGAGGCCGAGCCCAGGGTTGGCCTCTTACTTGTATACTGTACTGTGACCTCCCACAATGCCACATGGATGCTGGACTGTGCACCTCACACAGACGTTGTATATGCCGTGCATCCATAGCCGGCTTGGTTAAATGTTGATTGCTTTATTTTAACTTTATTTTGTCTTCCTTTATTAGTGATTCAGTTCTTGATTTGTTTTATTGACTATTGACTTGTTTTACTTTTATTGTTGTTAAAGCACTTTGTGAAAGAAAGGTGCTCTATAAATAAACTTTACTTCCACCGTGTGTACAGTACCTCACACACTTGCACGGTTCTGCTTCCACCGATCGATTATTTTAATTAATTAAATTTTAATTACATAAATTATTTTAAGCTTATAGAATCGAGACAACATCCAGGATCCTGGTGAATCATGACCATAAAACATTACATTCTGTGAGAAAAAAAGAAAAGGAAAAAAGAAAAATGCAAAACAATTGCTATTTATTATTAAATATATTATCACACATGGGGGAGAATATGAGTCAGTTATTGCATTAAAAGGCTGCACAATTTACATAGGCAGTTATCTTTTTTATAACTTATTAGTATTTTTGCTACATCGTACTGCAACCTAATATCTACCTATCAGACCTCACGGCACACAGCATCGTAAACACAGGTAAGTGACTCTGCACACATGAGTTGTGTGTGTGTGTGTGTGGGTGCATGCACGTGATTTTTCAGCATTAGCGTGTGTGTGTGTGTGTGAGAGAGTTATTACTTTATGACTCTGCCTGGGAACCAACACGTGACAGTCTTGTCTTCCAGGGAAACACCTCCACCTCCCTCTGTATGGACAGACAGACTACAGCAGGGGTGGGCAACTGGCGGTCCAGGGACCAGGGGCCACACGCGGCCCCGACCTTCACTTAATGTGGCCCTCAGGTTAATGTCAGGATACTGATATTATAATATTGGTTTCAGCTGTTACAATTCCACAACATGCAAACATGACCCGCTTTAATTACTTCAGTCTAAATTAGTAGCTCAATGCTCAACACAAGTATAATTAAAGGCATTTGAAATGACATAGAAATGTTAATTTTCAGGATTCCAATTCAAAAATAGCAAAAATTTAAGATTTCAATTTGAATATAGCAAAAATTGCTGATCTTGTAGATCGGCTATTTTTGCTACGACAGTGCCCTATAGGGAGTGAGTGTGGAAATAGTGGCCCTCTCCATCGTCAAAGTTACCCACCCCTGGACTACAGAGTCAGAGAGCTGAGCTCTGTATGGACAGACAGACTACAGTGCCATAGAGCTGAGCTCTGTATGGACAGACAGACTACAGTGTCATAGAGCTGAGCTCTGTATGGACAGACAGACAGACAGACTACAGTGTCATAGAGCTGAGCTCTGTATGGACAGACAGACATACTACAGTGCCATAGAGCTGAGCTCTGTATGGACAGACAGACTACAGTGCCATAGAGCTGAGCTCTGTATGGACAGACAGACTACAGTGCCATAGAGCTGAGCTCTGTATGGACAGACAGACTACAGTGCCATAGAGCTGAGCTCTGTATGGACAGACAGACTACAGTGTCATAGAGCTGAGCTCTGTATGGACAGACAGACTACAGTGTCATAGAGCTGAGCTCTGTATGGACAGATAGACTACAGAGTCAGAGAGCTGAGCTCTGTATGGACAGACAGACTACAGTGCCATAGAGCTGAGCTCTGTATGGACAGATAGAGCTCTGTATGGACAGATAGAGCTCTGTATGGACAGATAGAGCTCTGTATGGACAGATAGAGCTCTGTATGGACAGACAGACTACAGTGCCATAGAGCTGAGCTCTGTATGGACAGATAGAGCTCTGTATGGACAGACAGACTACAGTGCCATAGAGCTGAGCTCTGTATGGACAGATAGAGCTCTGTATGGACAGATAGAGCTCTGTATGGACAGACAGACTACAGTGCCATAGAGCTGAGCTCTGTATGGACAGATAGAGCTCTGTATGGACAGATAGAGCTCTGTATGGACAGACAGACTACAGTGCCATAGAGCTGAGCTCTGTATGGACAGATAGAGCTCTGTATGGACAGACAGACTACAGTGCCATAGAGCTGAGCTCTGTATGGACAGATAGAGCTCTGTATGGACAGATAGAGCTCTGTATGGACAGATAGAGCTCTGTATGGACAGATAGACTACAGAGTCAGAGAGCTGAGCTCTGTATGGACAGACAGACAGACAGACAGACAGACTACAGTGCCATAGAGCTGAGCTCTGTATGGACAGACAGACAGACAGACTACAGTGCCATAGAGCTGAGCTCTGTATGGACAGATAGAGCTCTGTATGGACAGATAGAGCTCTGTATGGACAGATAGAGCTCTGTATGGACAGATAGACTACAGAGTCAGAGAGCTGAGCTCTGTATGGACAGACAGACAGACAGACTACAGTGCCATAGAGCTGAGCTCTGATGAAGTCACAACACACAGAAACTAACGGAGTGCTTCTCAAAGGTCAGCCTCAGTGTCTTTATGGCCATAAACCTGTGATGTCATGAAGAACGGAGGGGTCGGGAAAACCATGCCTCTGATTTTCATACTATTCATATTTGATAATATCACCGTTTAACAATTTTAATAAACATATAACCACGTTTATTTTGGCATCCCTATAGCGGGGCATTGTATGTTTGTAGATCTACAATTAGTTGTAAGACAAAGTTTAGGGTTAAGACCAATGTGATGTCCAATGTTGATATTGCTTTAAAATGATACTGAACCAGAGGCACTGATAGTCGAGTGGTTAAGCTGCATGGCACTTGAGTGACGGTTGAGTGTCTGTAGCTGCAGCTTCATAGATAAGAGAGTCTGAACGAGGGCTTATCCGCCATTTGTCTCAGTTTTGACTTCAAGTTCAACAATGAAGAGATGCCTCTCTTGTTGTTTTTTTACGTTCCGCCAAAACCTTAATTAACGGACAGGCACTCACTCACAGGTGTGCAGTGACACTCACTCACAGCACAGGTGTGTCTGTGACACTCACAGGTGTGCAGTGACACTCACTCACAGGTGTGCAGTGACACTCACACACAGGTGTGCAGTGACACTCACTCACAGGTGTGCAGTGACACTCACTCACAGGTGTGCAGTGACACTCACTCACAGCACAGGTGTGTCTGTGACACTCACAGGTGTGCAGTGACACTCACTCACAGGTGCTACCAGTAAAACATCACAATGCAATATGAAAATGCTAAATAAATAAATACAAATAATGAAATAACTAAATCTATTGCCTTTACTTACCTGGATTAGGGTTAGGGTTACACTGCTTGCGAGTGGCTGCAGTGATGAATAAACTAAAAATGAGAATCACAAGGTCACATTTCTTACAAGTAAGGTTTTATTTAAAAGTTTCAGAACATATGTACAAGAGCAGTTATTAGATAAAAAATGCATTCTATTTTCATATTTATACTTATAGAATAAAAAAACCAAACAAGGCATCTATTTGACAGACAAATAAAGAAACAAGAGGGTAAAAAAAAAACCTCACCCATTGTCTGACCCTTCTATGTCTATGCATTCATTGCACAGTCCATTGTATTGGTCATGGTCTTTGGCCCGAGCGGTCAGTATATATCGTAGGTAGGCTAATCTTACAGTAGAAAAAATATTGCACGCACTTTTACTTTAGCAAGAAAATAGGTAAGAACATTGCGGTTTTTCTTGGTCTTACATTAATCAGCTCCAACAGGCATTTTATTATTAGATCTAAAATAGAATGGAAAAATCTCACGAAGAAAAGATGTTCGATGTCAGCACCTATACGAAACAAGATGACCAAAGCCATATCTAAAATACATTGTGAAAATATATTTTCAGCATCCAAAATACATTTTCAAACTATATATTCTTTGGCCAGTTCCTTTCTCTTTTATATATATATTTTTTTAAATATAAATGTGAAACGTATAATAATTATGTGGGTTTGTT
Source organism: Protomyctophum parallelum (assembly GCF_964188405.1). NCBI lineage: Eukaryota > Metazoa > Chordata > Actinopteri > Myctophiformes > Myctophidae > Protomyctophum > Protomyctophum parallelum. Next base: position 24,850,178 of record NC_139715.1, on the reverse strand, counting down.
GTCCAAGACAGCAGCGAAGATGAAAACCGGATGCTCTTTTCTGGACATAAACCAATGAATCTGCACTAATGTGTCTATTGCAAAATAAATGAGATGAGAAACTTACTGCGCTTCAGCTGAGGAATATTACGCAGGTATGCATGTATTACAGTAGTGCCATTTCCTTTTCAACACCATAAAGGTTCCTGTAACAAAATACTGTAAATGAACGCGACCCAATAGAGCGTCGCAGTCCCGCCCCCTTTCATGACGACGAGAGACCCAGAAGTGAATTCCCCGTTCATTTTCCTCAGACCTTTCAACAAGTATTTATTTAAAGACGTTTACGCCGCGGACAAAGCCAACTCGGGTTGTGACAAATCATGACAACAAACACAATATTTTGGGCCGAACAAATCATTACAAAGAAGCAAAACAACAAAAAAGGTGCAGTTTTGTTTTTCTTATTTCTAATTATTTGTTCGGCCCAAGACATTGTGTTTCTTGTCATGATTTGTCACAACTCCAGTTGGCTTTGTACTACGCTAAAAAGGTCTTTAAATAAATACTTTTTGAAATGTCTATGAGGAAAATGAACGGGGAATCATTTCCTGGGTCCTTAGGGTGGCGGGACTGTGGCTGCTCTATACGCGACCCACAAGAGAAAAACGGATACAAAGAGAGGGAGAGCGTTTGTTATAAACCAGAACCAGGCCAGTTTGTTTTGCCATACGGGGGAGCTTCGGCCAGGCAGGCGGGTGGAGCTTAGTTAGTCAGTCATGCACAGTTTGCACACACGAGTATGATTGATTAGGTTTAGATTCTGACATCCTGCTGCAGCAGCCCTATAAGCAGACCGAAACAAACTAACTGGCGACGAGCGTAGTTGCAGCTGGGTCTGAAAACAAGCATGGAACGTCGTGCCTGAATTACTACTGTCCAAAGACAAAAGCAGTGGTTTTCATCCAGTGGGTCTGGGGACCATGCACCAGTGGTCTTTGAGGGGGTTCCTGAGGTGGTCCCCAGCTAAGTGAAGGAGAGTTGGTAACCAAATAGACCCTTTTAGATGTTTAACTCAAATGTAAGATTATTTTTAAACATCGGCATTACTTAATTTGCAAGAAGTCTACACAATTATCAACGTTTGCCTGTTATCTCTCCTAATGGTATCAACTATCAACATCATGTTATCTCTCCTAATGGTACCAAAATCATGTTAATGGTACCAACATCATGTTATCTCTCCTAATGGTACCAACATCAATACAGCATGGAATTGTGGACAAAATCTTATCCAACGACAACAGAATATTCAGCTTTGGTACTGAGTATCTTAATCAGTGCTAAACACTTAATCCCTAAACTTCTTTTCCTTTTTTAACTATTTTGAGAAACATTTTTGAATAGTTCAAATAGACGATCTATAAGCTCACAACGTGTTCATGTAGCTCACCTAGTTGAACAATTTTAATGTGTTCTTCAAATTACCCAAACTTTGGTATTTTTGTTTTTTCAAAAATATTTTTACGGTAGTAAAAAAAAGGCAAAGACGTTTAGGGATAAGGGTTTTGACGATAATAGGGCCCTAAATCTCATCATCATAATGGTGGTCCGTGGCTCACATGCCGAATAAACAAATGGGCCCTTTGATGTGAAAGGGGTTGAAAACCACTGGATTCACTAGACAGAGTCTCCATAGGAAACAAGAGCACGAAGATACTGGCGCTGTGTGTGTGTGTGTGTGTGTGTGTGTGTGTGTGTGTGTGTGTATGTGTGTGTGTGTGTGTGTGTGTGTGCGCGCGCAGGGGGTTCGGGGGTTGAGCTTGAGCGTCACATTTCTTTTCCAACCGTTTCGAAGAGCATGGAATGTACGGGAAGAAGAGAGGAACCACCAAAGGCTAAACGCTGTGCGTCCATAAGACAGCTTCACTTATTAGAAGACAGCTTCACTTATTAGAAGACAGCTTCACATATTGTCACAATACCTAGAATGCGGTGCACTCACGCGTGCTGCACACCCATTTTGACCAGGGACGTGCAAACATAGACGTCAACAGGGGCTTCAGCACCTGCCCCTTTACCCGTCTGTAAAACAACTGCCCTTTCCAGACCACGAATGGAAGCATTTACTACACGGTGAAAGACTACTACACAAGCTCTCAACGCGTCGCAGTGCGACGCGTTGAGAGCTTGTAGATCAGCTATTTGCTATTTTTGTCCAAAAGTGCTCCTCTTACGGGATTTCAGCCCCTGCCTCTCCAACACTCTATGCACATCCCTGATTTTGACTGGCACGTCCATTAACCAATCACAGCCGGCGGTGGTAAGGGAGGAGGCGGGGCCGTGCCCGTCATAGATAGATAGATATAAGAAAGGCTATAGAATGGCTCGCCCGTGCTGCTGCTGGCCAATGGGGAGCGACGTCGCTACGTGGCGGCCATCTTGCTCCAGTCCAGCTAGCTCGCTCGCTCATGACATTGTGTCTATGGGGCACCATGCACCTTTTAAATAACCACTCATAACATTGTGTCTATGGGGCACCATGCACCTTTTAAATAACCACTCATAACATTGTGTCTATGGGGCATCATGTACTTTTTAAATAACCACTCATAACATTGTGTCTATGGGGCATGTACTTTTTAAATAACCACTCATAACATTGTGTCTATGGGGCATGTACTTTTTAAATAACCACTCATAACATTGTGTCTATGGGGCTTCATGTACTTTTTAAATAACCACTCATAACATTGTGTCTATGGGGCATGTACTTTTTAAATAACCACTCATAACATTGTGTCTATGGGGCATGTACTTTTTAAATAACCACTCATAACATTGTGTCTATGGGGCTTCATGTACTTTTTAAATAACCACTCATAACATTGTGTCTATGGGGCATGTACTTTTTAAATAACCACTCATAACATTGTGTCTATGGGGCATCATGTACTTTATAAATAACCACTCATAACATTGTGTCTATGGGGCATCATGTACTTTTTAAATAACCACTCATAACATTGTCTATGGGGCATGTACTTTTTAAATAACCACTCATAACATTGTGTCTATGGGGCATCATGTACTTTATAAATAACCACTCATAACATTGTGTCTATGGGGCATCATGTACTTTTTAAATAACCACTCATGACATTGTGTCTATGGGGCATCATGTACTTTTTAAATAACCACTCATAACATTGTGTCTATGGGGCATGTACTTTTTAAATAACCACTCATAACATTGTGTCTATGGGGCATGTACTTTTTAAATAACCACTCATAACATTGTGTCTATGGGGCATGTACTTTTTAAATAACCACTCATAACATTGTGTCTATTTTTTTTTAAATAACCATAACGTGCTCAATTTCCAAACCGATTTTCAAACGGTTTGGTTTGTTATAAACGCCAGAGACGTCAGCATAATTACATGCTTTTATATGACAAAATAACATTAAGCCGATAAACATCCTGAATCATATAGACACGTTGATAACGTTTGTGATAAACCAAACCGTTTGATCGAGGTATTTGAGCGAGTATTTTTGGTTTGAGCTGCCATAGAACATACTGTAGCAAGATGGCCGCCAGTGAACCGACGCCGGAGACTCCGCCTTGCGTCCATCTAGCCTTTATATATAGGTCTATGGTGACCCAACGGGGGTGACCCAACGGGGGGGAACGTTCCAGGGTCAGAGGATGGTGGTGGAGCCGGCGTGTGCGTTGTTGGCGCTGGTTGGCGTGCCGCTGATGGCGTTAAAAATACCCACGGAGTCCGACAGCGTTGTCCTGGAGCCGTCGTCCACAGGGTTGATCTGTAGGACAACAGCAGACGGTGGAAAACGTACTTGAGTAAAAATATCAATACTGCAATATAGAACTACTCTGTTACAAGTAAAAGTTCCGGAATTCAAAATGTACTTAAAAGTGCGTATGGCCTCAAAGTAGAAAGTACTTATTATGCAGAATGTCCCATTTCAATGGCATGTATAAATGTTTATATAAATAAATAGCCGATCTACAAGCAGATCGTCTATTTTCAAATGGTCGAAATGTGTATAGGGCGTAAATGTGTATAGTGGGTAATAATCAAAATCTACAAAATAAATAGTACGTTTTTAAATAACTGTAGTGGAATAAAAGTATAATATTTGCCTCAATATTTACTGCAAAATTGTACATATATACATTTTGCATACAAAGTGGAAATTGCACAGTAGGAGGAACACACATTTATTATCAACATAGACATTACGTAGAATTAGCATAGACTTCATTTAACAGCAACACAAAAATGAAAAAAGCGGCTTTACCATCCGATCTGTCCGGGGCAGCAGAGAGACGGGAGGAGACGAGAGGATGGTTAGTGACATAATGTTCAGAAGGAGAGCAGAGGACGTGTTTCCATAATGCCGTTAACATTTATTAGCCACCAAAAGAAGAGAAACACTGAAAAAGCAGAGGGTTAAGATTCTTGCGTGAGGAAGCAGGTTGTTAGTAGCTCTCTGGGTTTGCATGACGCGGCCGCCTAGATGTTCGACGAGTGGCGTCTAGTACATAGATCTTTACAATAAATGACGAGTGGCGTCTAGTACATAGATCTTTACAATAAATGACGAGTGGCGTCTAGTACATACAGTAGATCTTTACAATAAATGACGAGTGGCGTCTAGTACATAGATCTTTACAATAAATGACGAGTGGCGTCTAGTACATAGATCTTTACAATAAATGACGAGTGGCGTCTAGTACATACAGTAGATCTTTACAATAAATGACGAGTGGCGTCTAGTACATACAGTAGATCTTTACAATAAATGACGAGTGGTGTCTAGTACATACAGTAGATCTTTACAATAAATGACGAGTGGCGTCTAGTACATACAGTAGATCTTTACAATAAATGACGAGTGGTGTCTAGTACATACAGTAGATCTTTACAATAAATGACGAGTGGTGTCTAGTACATACAGTAGATCTTTACAATAAATGCCGTAATGAAAGGAAAGTGTTTCAAACTCAATGTGCTAATTATATGCACACAGGATAACTCTTCCTACTTCAGGTGTTCCCGATGATACTAATTAAGGCTCTGTTCCATTTAGTGTGCTGTGGTTCTCAAACTTGGAACGGAAACGAGACCGCAAGCACCTTTTTTCTCCAGTGATATCCTTTTGGACTCTCTTGAGCTCTCTGCATAATGGCGGACAGCTCTCTGTAGCGTTACCTGTTCGTGCATAATGGCGGACAGCTCTCTGGCCAGCTCTCGGTAGCTCGCCTTCATCTCGTCGTGATATTCCTGCTGGTCCTCTTTGATCAGACGCTCGTTGATCAGCAGCGCCTGACCGCAGGCGTCCACAAACTGCCTGAAGACAAATACACATACAGCGGCGTTCTGACTATCAAGCGCATGTGTGGCTCAGTTGTACAATTGAACAGGTATACGTAAAGTGTGAAGTAAGACGCCGTGAAGGCGAGAAGCGACCACTGAGTCCCTAAAGGGTCCCTAACCCTAACCCAGGATTTAGTAGACATTTTGTAGAATCGTCCTCAGGTCTAAATGGGTTACAAAGTAAGGAAGCAGATTGGAAGGAAGTCAGGGTTTGTCGTATGAGAGGAGACATTAAGTACCTGAAGACCTCCTTCAGTTGCTTGACCTTGTTGTCAGGATACTTCTTGGCACTGCTGTCATCTAGGAAGGCTCTGGCGTAGGCTAGCGGACCGGCATTCACCTGGCGCACGCACACACACACACACACACACACACACACACACACACACACACACACACACACACACACACACACACACACACACACACACACACACACACACACACACACACACACACACACACACACACACACACACACACACACACAGACACACACACACACACAGGTCAGTATTATACAGGATTACACAGGATTACACTACTTCCTTCCTGGACTACAATGATGATTGATTGATTCTTTATCTAAGTATCATGCTTCCGAAGAAGCCCAGCCCATAATTATGGACTTACAGGACACCTTTTACACTTTACACAATGACAATAAATGGCAATAAACCCACATGACAGTTCATCAAACAATGATCAGGTGATTACTAAACTAACTGATACCCCCCAATATTCTTACATGGCAGACTACAGATTACAAAATGCTAGCCTAGATGTTGTCTCAGTATAAGACAGCCCATCCCCTAATGACCCAACAGTACAGTACAGTACAGTACCTGGACACTGATGCTAATGACCCAACAGTACAGTGGGTCAAATGACCCAACAGTACAGTGGGTGTAATGACCCAACAGTACAGTGTAATGACCCAACAGTACAGTGTAATGACCCAACAGTACAGTGTAATGACCCAACAGTACAGTGTAATGACCCAACAGTACAGTGTAATGACCCAACAGTACAGTGTAATGACCAGGGCTCCAGACTAACTTTTTTCACCACCGTCCCGGAACCGTCCCAAAATACAATTTGAACCGTCCCAAAGTAAATGTATACCGTCCCGGGGGAAAAAAAGTACAAAAAAGCACCACTCAATTTGTGAAATGAATAATTGTATTCCTATTGTAATAGAAATACAATTAAGCCAAACAAATAATGTACTGTATTGAATACATGCAGTACATTATTTGTTTGGCTTCATGTTTCTTCTGTAGATACACTGATTTAGTCAAAATGCTCCCAGATGAAAAATAGGGCTTGGTTAAAAATGTTAATCGAATTATTCTTTGTAATTAATTAATCTAAATTAATCATATTTTAATCGCATATCAATATTCGACCTGAGAACAGTGATATTTATTTTCAAATGGATGTTGTTATTTTGGTGTAGCCTACCAGTGAATCAATGAATAGTGACTACAGTAGCTTATAAAACTTTGGTGTAGGCTACTTGATCAAGACCAACAGATAACGTGCAGCAATGCAGGTATATGAATACTCAAATGTCTATTACATGGTTGGCATGAGAAAACAAATAAAAACTACTTTATTAGGGGGAATACTAAGACGAAGGATCAATATAATAATAATAATAATAAATACAATCAATAAAAACTGTGGAATGAGAGCGTTTTGGGGTGTGCATTCCACAGTGTTGGGGCAGCAATTCCAGAACAATCTGAGCATTAGAAAACATCTGTTGCTTCAGAGGATATATACTTATGTAATGTCGATGCCAGCGAGTGCAGTTATACTTTCATCCGACGGAGCATTGGTCCGAACGACAACCTACCTCCTCCCTCACCCTAACCTCCAACCTCCCCCGGGGCAGACACCTAAACCTAACCGCAACCCTCTCCCGACCCGCAGCGCACCTCGGAGCATTGCTCCTTGCTCTGTCGGATGATAGTATGCCTCCCCCGATGCCAGCTAGCAAGCCTAGCATGGAAGCTAACGTTAAACGTTGGTGTAGTACTGTAGCCCCATGTCCATATGGAACCTTTCTGTGGCACACAACCATGGTTTTATGCACGCTTCCAACCGATAGTTTTTCAATCTAAATGTCCCATCCACGGGGCAAAAGCAATATAATTCCTATGATTCCGTTGGGTGAATGTATAGTGTGTGCATTGTTGTTGCTGTTGTCTCTGACGGCACGGCAAATTCTCATGCTGCTCATCGCTGCACACGAAATGCGCATTTTCAGTGTAAAAACTCCTCTCGTCCCGAAACCGTCCCGAATGAGATACAATTACGTCCCAAGTAGATATTTAACAGTCCCCGGGACGTCGGGACGCCGTTAATCTCGAGCCCTGGTAATGACCACAGTGTAATGACCCAACAGTACAGTGTAATGACCACAGTGTAATGACCCAACAGTACAGTGTAATGACCACAGTGTAATGACCCAGCAGTACAGTGTAATGACCACAGTGTAATGACCCAACAGTACAGTGTAATGACCACAGTGTAATGACCCAACAGTACAGTGTAATGACCACAGTGTAATGACCCAACAGTACAGTGTAATGACCACAGTGTAATGACCCAACAGTACAGTGTAATGACCACAGTGTAATGACCCAACAGTACAGTGTAATGACCACAGTGTAATGACCCAACAGTACAGTGTAATGACCACAGTGTAATGACCCAACAGTACAGTGTAATGACCCAACAGTACAGTGTAATGACCACAGTGTAATGACCCAACAGTACAGTGTAATGACCCAACAGTACAGTGTAATGACCACAGTGTAATGACCACAGTGTAATGACCCAACAGTACAGTGTAATGACCCAACAGTACAGTGTAATGACCCAACAGTACAGTGTAATGACCCAACAGTACAGTGTAATGACCACAGTGTAATGACCCAGCAGGACAGTGTAATGACCCAACAGTACAGTGTAATGACCACAGTGTAATGACCCAACAGTACAGTGTAATGACCCAACAGTACAGTGTAATGACCCAACAGTACAGTGTAATGACCCAACAGTACAGTGTAATGACCCAACAGTACAGTGTAATGACCACAGTGTAATGACCCAACAGTACAGTGTAATGACCACAGTGTAATGACCCAACAGTACAGTGTAATGACCCAACACAGTACAGTGTAATGACCACAGTGTAATGACCCAGCAGTACAGTGTAATGACCCAACAGTACAGTGTAATGACCAGTGTAATGACCCAACAGTACAGTGTAATGACCACAGTGTAATGACCCAACAGTACAGTGTAATGACCACAGTGTAATGACCCAACAGTACAGTGTAATGACCACAGTGTAATGACCCAACAGTACAGTGTAATGACCACAGTGTAATGACCCAACAGTACAGTGTAATGACCCAACAGTACAGTGTAATGACCACAGTGTAATTACCACAGTGTAATGACCCAGCAGTACCGTACCTGGACACTGATGCTGCCCTGCAGCTTGAGCTGCAGCCGTATCATGTCCACGTCGGAGGCCGAGCAGAGCAGCCGCAGCTCGGCCACCTTGGCACTCATCTCGTCGATGGCCACCTCGATGGGGCTCATGTCCGTACCGTGCTGGTACATCACCGCAATACGCTTCTTCACGTACGGGAAGCAGTGGGTGGCTGGAGAGGAGAGGGGTGAGGAGAGTATATATGATGATTTTGGGTGTGACAGTACAGTACAGTACAGTACAGTACAGGGACCCCCACACGGTAACTCTGTCATTTCTTTGACATTTTGTTTGTCCGTTTCGGACGCGGGGCGGCTCGCCAGAACCGGCCCGACCCCATGGGACCCCCACCACTCACTTCACACGGGTGTGATTTTTATAAGTTCTCATGGTGGACATGGGATCTCTTGTGTGGCTAAAAACTCACTGGCTGTTTTTAGACTGAGTGGTGCTTTGAAGTGGAGCAACCACCCTTGGAGAGGAATGTGCAATGGAGAAGCTGAGTTATTTTTTTATGTATTGGATTGTTATATAGAATTGTTATTTATTGGAGAACTTGGTTTGCACCTTACTTTTTATAAAAACACACTTTTCAAGTATGCGAGCGCGAGCGCGAGCGCACACGCACACACACACACACACACACACACACACACACACACACACACACACACACACACACACACACACACACACACACACACACACACACACACACACACACACACACACACACACACACACACACACACACGCACCCCCCCCCCAGGCAATAATAGAAACCCAGGAGATAATATCTCCTTCCTTACCATATTATGATAAGTGAAATATGGCAACGTCAGCTGCTACAGTACGTACTGAGATTTCAGTATATGAGTGTGTGTAGGTTTCACCTCCAGCATGAATATTAACTCGTTTAGACCTGAGGACGATTCTAAAAAATGTCTTATAAATCCTGACAGTTCTCTGAAAACCCCCATGTTTCTGTGTCAGCCGTTCTCAAACATTTTCATGTCAAGGACCCCCCCAAAAATGATATGTAATTGGCCGCCGACCCCCATCTGAAAATATGTTGCAAAACGTTCACTCTGAAAGAATACTGTATATATCCAATGATTTGCGCCACATTTTCAAGATTTTTCAAAGAAATTGCAGATCTACAAGCTCGTAGCGCGGCACTCGGTGCCGCGCTATGAGCTTGTAGATCTGCTATTTTCCAATAGCTAAAATGTAACATAATGCTTAAAAACACCAAAAGGGGTTCCCCGCCCAGAATGGCGAATGAATGATTAACAGTTTCTGTAACATTCCGTGAACAACAACACACGCTGGTTTTGAGAATGCATAAACACTTGGATTCCAAGCACTCAGTGAGTCATTCGCCGTGGATATTAACACAACGCGATAACGGCCTGAACTTTGGGATTAGTGATAAAACCCCACCCCCTGTTTCAGGACAGCAAATTTGACCTTTTTAGTTTTAGTCACACAGTCTCTTGAATAGTTTTCATTTAGTTTTAGTCACTTGTAATGTTTTAGTGTTAGTCTAGTTTTAGTCGACTACATATCATAAGATTTTAAAATGAAAATGTGTTTTGGTGGGCCTTGATGACGTCGTATAACGACTGATTTTACACTTGCTGAAAATAGATCTACAAGCTCACAACGTGTCGCTCTGCTTGTAGGCTATTTTCAGCATGTAACCAAGTGCAAAATGACTTATACTGGATCTCTTGTCCACTAGTCCCTTCCTAACATTTTAGTCTTCATAGCATAGTTTTAATTTAGTCAACACTGTACAGTTCAGTGGCGTAAAATAAGTACTGTACTTAAGTAAAATTTTGAGGTATTTCTACTTTTACTTGACGACTGGACTTTGTAACGAAGTAGTTCTACGTTGCAGTATTGATACTTTTACTTATACGTTACACATTTGAGTACTTTATCCACTCCACGACCCACCTTAAAGACCAGACACATAGGAAACCCACCCCAAAGACCACACATAGGAAACCCACCCCAAAGACCACACATAGGAAACCCACCCCAAAGACCACACACATAGGAAACCCACCCCAAAGACCAGACATAGGAAACCCACCCCAAAGACCACACATAGGAAACCCACCCCAAAGACCACACATAGGAAACCCACCCCAAAGACCACACATAGGAAACCCACCCCAAAGACCAGACACATAGGAAACCCACCCCAAAGACCAGACATAGGAAACCCACCCCAAAGACCACACATAGGAAACCCACCCCAAAGACCAGACACATAGGAAACCCACCCCAAAGACCACACATAGGAAACCCACCCCAAAGACCAGACACATAGGAAACCCACCCCAAAGACCAGACATAGGAAACCCACCCCAAAGACCACACATAGGAAACCCACCCCAAAGACCACACATAGGAAACCCACCCCAAAGACCACACATAGGAAACCCACCCCAAAGACCACACATAGGAAACCCACCCCAAAGACCAGACACATAGGAAACCCACCCCAAAGACCAGACACATAGGAAACCCACCCCAAAGACCACACATAGGAAACCCACCCCAAAGACCACACATAGGAAACCAACCCCAAAGACCACACATAGGAAACCCACCCCAAAGACCAGACACATAGGAAACCCACCCCAAAGACCACACATAGGAAACCCACCCCAAAGACCACACATAGGAAACCCACCCCAAAGACCAGACACATAGGAAACCCACCCCAAAGACCACACATAGGAAACCCACCCCAAAGACCACACATAGGAAACCCACCCCAAAGACCACACATAGGAAACCCACCCCAAAGACCACACATAGGAAACCCACCCCAAAGACCAGACACATAGGAAACCCACCCCAAAGACCACACATAGGAAACCCACCCCAAAGACCACACATAGGAAACCCACCCCAAAGACCACACATAGGAAACCCACCCCAAAGACCAGACAAATAGGAAACCCACCCCAAAGACCAGACGCCTAGGAAACCCACCCCAAAGACCAGACACATAGGAAACCCACCCCAAAGACCACACATAGGAAACCCACCCCAAAGACCACACATAGGAAACCCACCCCAAAGACCACACATAGGAAACCCACCCCAAAGACCACACACATAGGAAACCCACCCCAAAGACCACACATAGGAAACCCACCCCAAAGACCACACACATAGGAAACCCACCCCAAAGACCACACATAGGAAACCCACCCCAAAGACCACACATAGGAAACCCACCCCAAAGACCACACATAGGAAACCCACCCCAAAGACCACACATAGGAAACCCACCTTAAAGACCACACATAGGAAACCCACCCCAAAGACCAGACACATAGGAAACCCACCCCAAAGACCACACATAGGAAACCCACCCCAAAGACCACACATAGGAAACCCACCCCAAAGACCAGACATAGGAAACCCACCCCAAAGACCACACATAGGAAACCCACCCCAAAGACCACACATAGGAAACCCACCCCAAAGACCACACATAGGAAACCCACCCCAAAGACCACACATAGGAAACCCACCCCAAAGACCACACATAGGAAACCCACCCCAAAGACCAGACATAGGAAACCCACCCCAAAGACCACACATAGGAAACCCACCCCAAAGACCACACATAGGAAACCCACCCCAAAGACCACACATAGGAAACCCACCCCAAAGACCACACATAGGAAACCCACCCCAAAGACCAGACATAGGAAACCCACCCCAAAGACCACACATAGGAAACCCACCCCAAAGACCACACATAGGAAACCCACCCCAAAGACCACACATAGGAAACCCACCCCAAAGACCACACATAGGAAACCCACCCCAAAGACCACACACATAGGAAACCCACCCCAAAGACCAGACACATAGGAAACCCACCCCAAAGACCACACACATAGGAAACCCACCCCAAAGACCACACATAGGAAACCCACCCCAAAGACCAGACACATAGGAAACCCACCCCAAAGACCACACATAGGAAACCCACCCCAAAGACCACACATAGGAAACCCACCCCAAAGACCACACATAGGAAACCCACCCCAAAGACCACACATAGGAAACCCACCCCAAAGACCACACATAGGAAACCCACCCCAAAGACCACACATAGGAAACCCACCCCAAAGACCACACATAGGAAACCCACCCCAAAGACCACACATAGGAAACCCACCCCAAAGACCACACATAGGAAACCCACCCCAAAGACCACACACATAGGAAACACACCCCAATAGTGGGGTTCCGTCTCCATGTTAAATTTAGTTGTCATTTACAACTCATGTAAAAGTTTCACTTTCAGTACTAATTTGAAGGTGAGGGTCTATAGAACCATTTTGGTTCGAGTGGCAATCACCAAAATAAAATAATTGGCCTATAGGGGGCGTAGTCACGTGCCAACCCCCATCAGCCCTACCAAAATTGTAAACTGTTGTAACTTTTGATTAAATTATCCAATCTGAACATATGATATATGTATGGATTCACAATCAGGAGTAGCAGTTGGTACTTAAACATTATTACACAAATAATATTTGTTTCCACACAGTATTGGTGTATACTGTATATCCACAAAAATAGCAGGAAAAACGAGCTAAAAACTAGTAGTGGGGTCCCTAGACAGACCGTCATTTACAACTCAACAAAAGTTTAACTTTCACTTCTAATTTGTAGATAATGACCTATAGAACAAATTTAGTTCGAGTGGCAAGTCTACAAATTAAAGAAATATATATTTTTGCCAAATTTCCAAAATGCCCAAAATCGGAATTATGTTTATTTGAAAAATGTCTTAATTTTCTTATATTGCTGTTTTTTCTTTGTTTTTCTTGCTATATCAAGTCAATCCTGTGTGAGGAATCAACTGGATTTCAAATATTAATGTTTTGAATAATCTGATATAGAAACAAAATAAAGATGGCTGCCAATGTACATTGAATTACTACATTACGCCTAACTTCTATCCTGTTGAACCTAGAATGGTGATGTTGGTGCCTATGCCTATGTTATCATGAATGACTAATTGTATAAAAACAAAATACATATAATAGGACAATATATAATATTTCACACAAATGAGACAATGCAGTACATATGTGGGGAACTAAAGTTAGATATTGGAATATAATACACCACTCCTGTGTTATATTTGTTTATTTTATTTTATTAGTTATACTACTGCCACTATAGGTGGCAGAGTAGCAGGTGTGTCTTAATTGTTCAGACTTGGTAGCTTGTTAGTTATAAGACTAAGCATACTGCAGAAGAGCATGAGCTGCACTGATTGCTCTCTTGTGGTATTGATATTTTGAAGGTAAGCAAAAAAGTTAAACATGTCATGAAGGATCCTAAAGTGTTTTTTATGAATATGGATAGTCATGGAGTGCCACGATACGGTCTTCTCCTAGCGCAACTGCCTTGTCGTTTATCTCTTGGGTGAGTTCTACCTTCTGGAATGAATGGTCTGCTGCATATGTTTCTTCACCACAAAAGAGACATTTATTATGATTAACAGGTGCACCATGTCCGACATGATCTTCTTGCCAATGCCACAGCACCTCCAGAATGCCTTTTTTTTGCACTGTCAAGTGCTGTTGCCCTATACAGATGCGGACAAGTTGTATGCCAGAATGCACGATTTCGCTTCATGGATTCTGCATCTGGAAGTTCTACGTCTGGGTGGGGATCGAGAAGCGTCAATTGCTCTGAACTGACTTGCAAGGCTTATGATGTCCTACTCTACGACTGGCAACTGGATTTGCAAGAGGGCAAACAAGTCTTTCCTCAGTTTGCTTTTGGCACAAAATGCACAACTGCCATTTCGTTGTCCCAGCCATAACAGACAAATACTTTATCCAGGTTTAGTTTTCTGTTATATTATTATATAACTTTTGTATTTAACAGTTTGCCTCAACATATTAATACAAGAAAACAGTCAGCAGTGCATATAGCTACATTCACATTTACCATTGTAATAATAATAATGAAAATAATGAAAACACAATTTCTTCCTCAGCATAATTGCTATACTGTAGCTAGCCTTTAGTTTTAGCCTGTGCTATAGCTACAGGCTACTTTGGTTAATGCTAGCTCATACTATTGGGATGGCCACTTATCCCACATGACTATCCATATTCATAAAAAACACTTTAGGATCCTTCATGACATGTTTAACTTTTTTGCGTATACCTTCAAAATATCAATACCACAAGAGAGCAATCAGTGCAGCTCATGCTCTTCTGCAGTATGCTTAGTCTTATAACTAACAAGATACCAAGTCTGAACAATTAAGACACACCTGCTACTCTGCCCCCTATAGTGTCAGTACATAGTATAACTAACTAAAATAAAATGAACAAATATAACACAGGAGTGGTGTATTATATTCCAATATCTAACTTTAGTTCCCCACATATGTACTGCATTGTCTCATTTGTGTGAAATATTGTCCTATTTTATGTATTTTGTTTTTATACAATTAGTCATTCATGATAACATAGGTATAGGCACCAACATCACCATTCTAGGTTCAACAGGATAGAAGTTAGGCGTAATGTAGTAATTCAATGTACATTGGCAGCCATCTTTATTTTGTTTCTATATCAGATTATTCAAAACATTAATATTTGAAATCCAGTTGATTCCTCACACAGGATTAACTTGATATAGCAAGAAAAACAAAGAAAAAACATCAATATAATAAAATTAAGACATTTTTCAAATAAACATAATTCCGATTTTGGCCATTTTGGAAATTTGGCAAAATATATATATTTTTTAATTTGTAGACTTGCCACCCAAACTAAAATTGTTCTATAGGTCATTATCTACAAATTAGAAGTGAAAGTTAAACTTTTGTTGAGTTGTAAATGACGTTCTGTCTAGGGACCCCACTACTAGTTTTTAGCTCGTTTTTCCTGCTATTTTGTGGATATACACCAATACTGGGTGGAAACAAATATTATATGTGTAATAAGGTTTAAGTACCAAATGCTACTCCTGATTGTGAATCCATACATATATCATATGTTCAGATTGGATAATTTAATCAAAAGTTACAACAGTTTACATATTTTGGTAGGGCTGATGAGGGTTGGCACCTGACTACGCCCCCTATAGGCCAATTATTTTATTTTGGTGATTGCCACTCGAACCAAAATGGTTCTATAGACCCTCACCTTCAAATTAGTACTGAAAGTGAAACTTTTACATGAGTTGTAAATGACAACTAAATTTAACATGGAGACGGAACCCCACTACAAAGACCACACATAGGAAAGGTCATTCTAATCGCCAATAACAGATAAACAGTCGGTCGGGGAGGATTCCTCAGTAGATCCCTGTTGGTGTCAGTGCTGTCATGAGAACTGCACTGCCTGAGCAAAGTTTGCGGGGGAGAGATAGGACAGTGGTTCCCAATGTGGGGTCCGGGGACCCCCAGGGGACCCCCTGGGGACGCCCAGTCCAAATGGACCCTTATGGGTCTGTAACTCTGAGAGTGTACAAATGGACCCTAACAGGTCCATATGGTTCTATTTGTGATTTGTACACTCTCAGAGTTAAATTAACATTGATTTTACAAATTATAAATTGGGGGTCCCAGAGATAGAAATGCCATTAAATGGGGGGTCCGTAGACTAATGCATGTCAAACTGGGGGTCCTTGAAATTAAACGGGTTGAGAATCACTGCTAGAGCCGTAACATTCTTCTCTTATGGGGGTCCCAGTAATGCATTTTCAAATGGGGGTCCGCGACGTGAAAGGTCCCACTGAGATAGGAAACACACTGGCAATTGTTTTACTATATATATATATATATATATATATATATATATATATATATATACTGTAAATATATATATACATATCCTCATAACTCCAAAATGTTAATTTCTCAGGACATTTTTAAGGAAATGAATAAAACCTAAAAGATGCAATACTGCCTCATCAAAGTTGGTGTGGTGACTTTAGATATTGTCAATTACTTGCATGAGAAGGAGAGAGGTGGTGGAGTTAGTTGCTATAGCAGACAGTTTGAGGGTCCAATGGAGTTAAGTCTATGGTTTTGTCGAATGCGTTTTTTACTACTTTCCATTGGTTAAATATTTTCGAAACAACACACAGACGTAAAGGGTGTTTATTTATGGAATAAAATCAAAAACCTCAACATTTATGAGGTTCCCTCCAGGGCAGCAACTAATTTTGTGAAATGAATGGATGCAAGGATGAATGAAAGTATAACGGATGAATATTCATATTCATAATTTGATTCTTTGAAGGAAATATAAATCCAACCTACTGGTGAGGACGGTCCTGCGCTTGCACTGCTCGTCCACGCCGCCCTGCTTCTTGCCCGACACGGTGAAGGGCGTCTCGAAGACGAAGCGGCGGATGTTGTGGCTCTTCTCGAAGTCCGTCTTCCTGTCCTCCAGCTCCTTGTCCTCCAGGTAGGGCGTGACGTGGGTCACCTGGATGTAGGCGTACTTGGAGTCCAGGTCCTTCGGGTTGACCTGTGGACCCCCCCGATGTGTCGTCAGACAGAGAACGTTAGAGAGGCAGGGGCTGAAATTCCCCCCAAAAAAGGGCACTTTTGAAGAAAAATATCGAAAACAGCGGATCTACAAGCACCTAACGCATCACGCTGCGATGCGTTGAGAGCTTGTAGATCAGCTATTTTCGGGGACGTGACCCTGCACTCTTTAGCTATACGGAAGATGCGGGCGTATGACATGGATTTCTACGCGTATGACACAATTCTTTCAACGCAAGAATGTCGCGTTGAAGTTCAGGAGAGTTCTGAAAAAAGGGAATTCTCTCCTGCTGCTGGTGTGGGAAAAAAATAAAGCATTTGCATTATTTTCCACCATGCTGGACTGGTCTGGAGAGGGCAGCTTTTTTATTTATAATTATTATTTTTTCTACAGACAAATAAAAGGACAGGGGCTCTTGGGGTTCACCTGTGGGGCCCCGATGTTAACTTTAGTGTATTCATTTAATATTTCTTCAATGTTGTTTTATGTATTTTTGCGTTTATTTTCTTAATTTTGTTCTGGGTTTTTATGTCATGAAAGGTGCTCTATAATTGTACATTGTACACACACACATTGTAAAACATTTCACATTCAACGATGGACTGAAACATACGTCATCAGTCCAACACATCTAAAAATACACAACGGTATCAACATGGTAGTTTGAGCTATTAGCAGTTGAATAATTATACAGCATGAGGTAGAGAGGATGTTGTCGTTTGGTAACCATGAAACAGTCCTTGAAAGCGGCGCCATAAAAACCATAACCCTACAGTGTGTCTGCCCGTTACCGTACCATAAAAACCATAACCCTACAGTGTGTCTGCCCGTTACCGTACCCTGCCGGAGTCTTGGATCATCTTGACATTCTCCTGGCCAAACTTCTCAGAGTAGAGCTTGAGGAGTCTCTGGTTGATCTCCGACAGCGGGGTGAACTTTGGCTCCTTGTAGATGTACTCTTTACCATCCTCGTCCTCAAAGAAACCCTACGGGGACATGAGGACATTTAGAAACCCTGGGGGGACAGGAGGACATTTAGAAACCCTGGGGGGACATGAGGACATTTAGTCTCAATGAAACCCTGGGGGGACAGGAGGACATTTAGAAACCCTGGGGGGGACAGGAGGACATGTTGTCACCAATGTATTCATTCACACTGTAGCGTACAGTATCTTCACCATACAGGTAATATTGTAAAGATGAGTATGTGGTTGGGACTGTACACAGACCTATAGGCTAATCTTTTTTATTTGTATTTTAATAATGTAGGATAGGTCGGCACAAGTACAAACATCTCTCCTTGACACGTAGCATGTGTGCTCTGTTTTGACTGCAGGAGGAAGACGTGCCACGAGGCTAATAGGTGCACATTGTGTGTCGTTTTGCCTTAACCACTAAGCCATCGACGGCCGTGCGGACAGCTCCTTTTCAACTTGTGAGCACATGAGCACAGCTGGGAGATATAGTGGAGAGACAGCACACGCTGCCTCCACCCATTCACATACTGTACGCTTTCAAGGGCATACCGTATGTCACTAGGCGATAAGCTACTGTAGCTGACAAAATACATCAAAACATCCACACTGCAATTAAAAGCCAAAGCTACCACCAAGGCCTCTTGTAAAAGACACATCAAAACCGGGAGGAAAAAAGAGGTATCACTTTTCAACTGTCTACAGTCATTAGCCACAAATGGCAAGATGGCAATAATGCACCATGAAAATGGGGAGGAAAGAAGACAGCAGAAGTACTGCTAAATGGATGTACAGTAACATGGTGTATACACACACACACACACACACACACACACACACACACACACACACACACACACACACACACACACACACACACACACACACACACACACACACACACACACACACACACACACACACACACACACACACACACACACACGCACGCACGCACGCACACGCACGCACACACACACGCTAAATGGATGTACAGTATGGTGTATTTATTCACACAGACATAACAACTATACTCAGTCATAACAACTCAAGATGGCAGATGGTCTGAAAGTGTCGGTGGATAAATATTAAACACACAGCTGCAGCTTGTGTTGAGTAGTAGAACCCGACGGACTCATTATCATAAAAAGAGAATGCCAGGTGCCACACGCAAAGTGGCTGATTATTATCACAATGTTCAATGAAGAGTTTAACGACAGTAGCAGCGCAGATATGGGTACAGTCAAAGATTAACTTTGGCGTTTCAGGTACTTTAGCTGATGCACTTATGCAGAGCAACTTAAAAATAGGCCTGTCGACTTAAAGAGATAAATGGGCATTACTGCATTTTAACTATCCTATTATTTTGTTTTGTTTATGGGGGGCACTTGGCCCCCTACTTTTTGCCTCTACAACAAATCTCTTCACCAAAAATAGCTACAGTGCAAGCTCACAACGCGTGACGTTGCGACACGGTGTAAGCTTGTAGATCAGCTATTTTTCTGCGAACGTTCGTCCACTTTTGTAAACGTTTGCGTATTATGACATGCACAGAACACAGGGACACATTGAGTTACTCGTATGTGTAATGTATGTATTATGTATGTATGTACATGTCGCAAATATTTGTGAACTTGGATGGGAAATGATGTATTTTCTAGCATTTTCCCCAAGTTAAACCAATGGAGAAACATCCCGAGTCAGTGTAACCAGAGCACCACAGCGAGTACCCAAAGGAAATGTAGTGAGGACCCTTGAAGCAACATCAAATAAAGACAACGACAGGACATAGGGTGAAATGTTACAGTGAAAATGAAAGTAAGCCACAAACACAAACAGGCAAATCTTGGGGACACTTACCGCAGCCTTGGAGGAGGAGAGAAAAACAGAAAGAGGTCCATTAAAAAGACAGCTGGTGTGTGTGTGTGTGTGCGTGCATGCGTGTATGTACTGCATACAGTACGTTCCACATGTAAAGTGTGTGTGTGTGTGTGTGTGTGTGTGTGTGTGTGTGTGTGTGTGTGTGTGTGTGTGCGTGCGTGCGTGCGTGCGTGTACTGCATATGTCCCGCGTGAATGTGGGTGTGTGTGGGTGTGTGTGTGTGTGTGTGTGTGGATACATGAGTGTGTGCATGTGTGAACGCATGTGTATGCACGGAGCAGGGCAGATTGTAATTCAGTTAGTGGTGTTTGTTGTGATCAGCAACATAGACAGCATTCATGCTTTGCAACAAAACAGACAAAGAAAAGATAAATCAGTTAGTTTCATCCATAGCTTCATGAATTTAATTGAATTCACATTAAAAAAAACATTAATTCCTTCCCTATACAAACCCATTGTAACTTCAAACTCCATGTTATTTTAACCATGTTAGATTAATCGAAAACACCCAACCGTTTTTCTGGTGATAAAAATACTGATATTTTATACTGACACCCTAATACAGTATGTGAGGTGTAAAAAAAACAAACATCAGGGAATCAGGGAGCATCAGGGAAACAAAATAAGAAAGTACCAACTGTTTTCAAAATTATTTTCAGAATTCCGTTTAAAGCCTCACAAAAGAAAGTTATCTAAAAAATTAGTAATTAGTAAGTAATCTTAAAATATATCTAGTTGGTACTTATGTACAGTATACTGTAAGTGCATATGACAACAAACTTGAACATGGGAGAATTGAGGAATGCGACGTTTTGAACACAATGGAAACTCACCTGTCCAAAGAAGGCCACTCTGAAGAAGGTCCCCAGCAGGCGTTTCCCAGAATGCATCACCTCCATGACTTTAGTGTAGGCGCGGTGCAGCGTGTCATACAGGTGGGTCAGTTTCTGAGACACGAAAAAAACAACAACACCCATAATGCATCACCTGTAGGCGCGGTGCAGCATGTCATACAGGTGGGTGAGTTTCTGAGACACATGAAGAACAACATTTTTTCTGAAAAAACTCATGTTTCTAAATCAGTGGTTCTCAATATTTCATGTCAAGGACCCCCAAAGATTATATGCCGCCGACCCCCATCTGAAAAGATGTTGTTCCAGAGGCAAAGATTTGAGTTTAAAGTGTGTGTGGCTGTGTTTGTTTTGAGTTCATACTATTATGGAGGGTCACTGAAT
Organism: Protomyctophum parallelum; assembly: GCF_964188405.1. NCBI lineage: Eukaryota > Metazoa > Chordata > Actinopteri > Myctophiformes > Myctophidae > Protomyctophum > Protomyctophum parallelum. The sequence continues at coordinate 24,828,620 of NC_139715.1, read as the reverse complement.
GTGTGTGTGTGTGTGTGTGTGTGTGTGTGTGGCGACTGCGCCGCACGTCCCATACCTCAAAGTCCCTGCGCTGCTCGTAGATGGGAATGATGAGCCTGTAGACGTCTGCGATGAGCTCGTAGCGCTCTGCCTTCCACAGGCCGTCTGCACACTCCTCTAGAAGCTCCAGCAACACCTCCTACACACACACACGCACCCACGCACAAAATGTAGGATTAGTCACCAGAATCAAGATCCTAGGTGGTCTAGAGAACTTGAGTTAGGCCTATTATTGAAAAATCACACCCGTGTGAACTGAGTGGTGCAACTCCCCTCTCTCTCCCCCCCCCCCCTCCTCTCTCTCTCTCTCTCTCTCTCTCATTAGCAGGCAACAGTGCAGCTCTCTGTTTCTGGCACAATAGTGCCCCTACTCGTACTCATAGTCATACCATGGTGCTCATAGTCACATAGGTAGGTAGGTAGGTTAACATCACATAGGTAGTCACATAGGTGAACACGGACATTGCTGTTCCTTGGAGTGGTTGCACCACTCAAAAATAACAGAAGGCGACGGCCATTTCGAAAAGAACAGAACAGTAACACAGCAGGTATATGAATCATCGCACCTCGCTGAAGTGAACGTCCTGCATCCCCACGTCTTCCATCATGGCCGCCTCCTCGTCGATGTTGGGGGTGACGACGCGGAAGGACGAGCAGCCTTGTCTGAACATACCTGCAGTAAACCACAACAACACAACGTATTAGTACATGATGTTGTCTGAATACCTGCAGTACCACAACACAGTGTATTAGTACATGATGTTGTCTGAATACCTGCAGTACTAATACACTGCAACACAGTGTATTAGTACAACATACCCACACAGTACCACAACACAGTGTATTAGTACAACATACCCACACAGTACCACAACACAGTGTATTAGTACAACATACCCACAGTACCACAACACAGTGTATTAGTACAACATGGTAGTACCACACAACACAACGTACTAGTATGATGTTGGATTGGACAAAAGATCTTAGTGAAATAAACCAGAACGGCTACAGTACATATCAAGTAAATACTGTATGACACTACACTTAGTTTGGGAAATCATTTCATTCATTTCAATAATTTTGGCACTTTCCCAAACTAAGTGTATAGCGTCATAAGAAAGACAGAAGAGCAGAATAACTAAAACAGGGGCTGTTATCTGAGGCATGCATGATTCTTCTAACACTGAAACCACCAGACGACCCTTGGACCAGTGTGTGTGTGTGTGTGTGTGTGTGTGTGTGCTTGCATGCGTGCGTGCGTGCGTGGTACTCTAGAAATGCAGACCATTTACCATGAAGTTAACTGTGCAGGAGCTGTGTAAAATATGTCTGGGTTTCTATTAACAATAATAAAAAATAATAAAATAAATAAATAAATAAGTGGCTGAGTTCAAAGAGAACATGCAATGTGGATGCTCTGGTACAGTCGCTCAATTAAACAAAAAGGCATCAATGTAAATAGCACCCCGAGTTTGAATCCAACCAATCTCTCTCCACCTGCTCCATTAAAAACCTGGATTATTTTATTTCCTATTCAACAAGAACAAGGCTTCACAACCCGCCCAACAGGTAAACATTACGTTTATTGAGCTTAAATTATTAAGCCGTTTTATGGAGATAATAAACACACACACTCTTTATAAACACGATTAATGTATTAATAATTAATTTATTATTGAGGGAGTCATTAAAAAACTATTGGGAGCAGTGCAGTGATCAAGGGTTTACTACTGCTATGTGCTATAAAAGAGAGATTGTGCTGCCACCTGTTGACTCATTCTCTCTCTCTCTCTTTCCCTCTGTCTGTCTGACTCTCTCTCTTGTGCGTGCGTGCGTGCGTCCGTGCGTCCGTGTGTGTGTGTGTGTGTGTGTGTGTGTGTGTGCGTGCGCGTGCGTGCATGCTAACCCTGGGAGGAGGTGTTGGTGGAACTGCAGGAGTAGTTTTAAGAAACTGCGTGTGATGCAATGTGCCAGTGTCGTGAAATCGGGTGCAGTACTTTAGTTCCAACACTATTATTGGTGCGACAGTCATTAGACCGACAACCTACCTCAAACCCTATTGGTCTGACAGTCATTAGGCCGACAACCTATACCTCAAACCCTATTGGTCTGACAGTCATTAGACCGACAACCTATACCTCAAACCCTATTGGTCTGACAGTCATTAGACCGACAACCTACCTCAAACCCTATTGGTCTGACAGTCATTAGGCCGACAACCTATACCTCAAACCCTATTGGTCTGACAGTCATTAGACCGACAACCTACCTCAAACCCTATTGGTCTGACAGTCATTAGACCGACAACCTATACCTCAAACCCTATTGGTCTGACAGTCATTAGACCGACAACCTACCTCAAACCCTATTGGTCTGACAGTCATTAGACCGACAACCTACCTCAAACCCTATTGGTCTGACAGTCATTAGACCGACAACCTACCTCAAAACCTACCCTAACCATAACCGCAAGCATTTATGGGTAGGGTGTCGGCCTCATGACTGTAGGACTGATGGTACTACATCGGACCAAACACATGCAGCCCTGGAAATGCAGCCATTGACATTGACAGAGGGGCAGGTATTCAACTCAGACATTGAGGTTCTTTGTCATTGACAGAGGGGCAGGTATTCAACTCAGACATTGAGGTTCTTTGTCATTGACAGAGGGGCAGGTATTCAACTCAGACATTGAGGTTCTTTGTCACTGACAGAGGGGCAGGTATTCAACTCAGACATTGAGGTTCTTTGTCACTGACAGAGGGGCAGGTATTCAACTCAGACATTGAGGTTCTTTGTCACTGACAGAGGGGCAGGTATTCAACTCAGACATTGAGGTTCTTTGTCACTGACAGATTCCACTCAAACTCACCTTTCCTCCACAGGTACTCCGCCACGAGCGCAGCGACGTGCACATAGCACATGGCCGCCTGCCGAGAGAAAAAACACACACACACACACACACACACACACACACACACACACACACACACACACACACACACACACACACACACACACACACACACACACACACACACACACACACACACACACACACACACACACACACACACACACACACACACACACACACACACACACACACACATGAACACAAGTAGTTTACATTTGTAGCCAAGCTGTATAATAGCATCCTTAAGAGACTGGTACTTAAGCACCTTGGTCTTCCAGACTGTGGTCAAATGTACATGCCACTTCCAGAATGGTCACTTATCTACTGTCCTCATCAACAACAACAATATCTGGTACACACACACACACACACACACACACACACGGGTCAGTGGTGGTGGTAAAAGTACTCGTGTATAGTTAGTGAAAATAGACAATGTAGATCCTCAGTGAAAAAAAGTCACGGTTGACGAACATTTCTCGCCATAGTTTTAGTGGACAAAATCAACACTAGTCCGCCACCCACCTCAGCTGGGCAAGACCTATGCTGTAGACTAGAGTGTAAGACCTGTGCTGTAGACTAGAGTGTAAGACCTGTGATGTAGACTAGAGTGTAAGACCTGTGCTGTAGACTAGAGTGTAAGACCTGTGCTGTAGACTAGAGTGTAAGACCTGTGCTGTAGACTAGAGTGTAAGACCTGTGCTGTAGACTAGAGTGTAAGACCTATGCTGTAGACTAGAGTGTAAGACCTATGCTGTAGACTAGAGTGTAAGACCTATGCTGTAGACTAGAGTGTAAGACCTATGCTGTAGACTAGAGTGTAAGACCTGTGCTGTAGACTAGAGTGTAAGACCTATGCTGTAGACTAGAGTGTAAGACCTGTGCTGTAGACTAGAGTGTAAGACCTATGCTGTAGACTAGAGTGTAAGACCTATGCTGTAGACTAGAGTGTAAGACCTATGCTGTAGACTAGAGTGTAAGACCTATGCTGTAGACTAGAGTGTATTTTTTGGCAGAAGTACCGCTCAAGGCGCTTTACAAATCTGTTTACACTCTCTGTGAATGAAAGGGTTGTGATTGGTTGAAAAATATGGTATGGTTAGGTTGTGACCAGGCTTTACTCTCTGTCTTAGGTTGTGACCAGGCTTTACTCTCTGTCTTAGGTTGTGACCAGGCTTTACTCTTCGTATATGACTAAGGCTGGGACCTGAGTAAATGGAAAATGGTGGCACTTTACATAGATTGTGCATTACATTCACCCATTCACACACACATTCACGCACCGACAACCTGATAATCGGGAGCAATTAAAAGGTTCAGAGTCTTGCTCAACGACACTTCGACACCAACACTGGGGGGGGGGGACCCACAGGGATCGAACTGGGAACCTCACAGCTCCCACACGGCTGTTCTACCGGGCCTACCACTCTACCCTCTGAGCCCACTGCGTGCCATGCTGTCCAGCCAGGTCTCACCTACCTCTGACAGGTCTCCGTTCTTGTGGTGAATGCGTGCCATGCTGTCCTCCAGCCCCAGGTCTCACCTACCTCTGACAGGTCTCCGTTCTTGTGGTGAATGCATGCCATGCTGTCCTCCAGCCCCAGGTCTCACCTACCTCTGACAGGTCTCCGTTCTTGTGGTGAATGCGCGCCATGCTGTCCTCCAGCCCCAGGGTCTCACCTACCTCTGACAGGTCTCCGTTCTTGTGGTGAATGCGTGCCATGCTGTCCTCCAGCCCCAGGTCTCACCTACCTCTGACAGGTCTCCGTTCTTGTGGTGAATGCGCGCCATGCTGTCCAGCCAGGTCTTGCGCAGCTCGGGCGTGGAGGTGTAGGACTTGGCCAGGCTGTACTGCAGGTCCACCAGCATCTCCGGGTCCTTCTCGTGCTCCTTCATCTGCTCCGTGGCCATCAGCACCGTGCGGATGCGCTTCATCAGGTCCTTCACGTCCGACGGGAACGCCGTGTGCTGCAGGTTAGAGGGGCCAAGAATTACATCGCGGAACGCCCTACCAATTCTGACCTGAGATCAGATTCATACGAGGTTTCCACTGGACACACACTGGTCTGATGAACCCATTCTGACCTGAGATCAGATTCTAAAAATGTCAGTCGCTTTTCGATTTTTCAAAAATAGCAGACCTACAAGCTCTTAGCGCGCCACTCGGTGGCGCGCTATGAGCTTGTAGATCTGCTATTTTTCAATAGCTAAAGCATAACATGATGCTAACACCAAAATGGGTTCCCGTTCAGAATGGGTTAAGAAATGTGAAGTCCCCCACACCCCTATTTTTCCATAATGTATACGTTCCCCCTCCTCCTGCTGCTATCCTCGTAGCAGTTGTTGTATTGACCTGTACTTTCATTTGAAATGTACCCATTTTACACACTGAATGAAATGTTCAATCAATCAATCAATCAAACATCATCGCCTAATCTCAATTATTTGAGATAATCACCATTGTTTTGTTTTTTTACATAATCGTATTTCATGTTGAAAATAGCAGAAATAGCAGATCTACAAGCTCGCAGACTGTTATGTTATATATTTCCATGTCACATCTGCCCTGTGAAATGTGCGATTCCGAAGCCTAAAAGGTAAACAGAAATACAAACGTTCCAATGTTCAATGCAAAAAAACACAATTAAATCGTTAATCGCAATTATTCTGTGTGGCAATTCAATCGTCAACTTAAATTTGTAATCGTGACAGCCGTAGAGAATAATAATTGCTACAGCTATATGCTAATGGAGATGTTCGTGACAACCAGCTGCGTCTGTACTCTCACACCTTGATGTTCTTGTCGCTGTTGGCACAGTTGTTGATGATGGACAGCGACTGCTGGAAGCGCGTCCCTCCGATGCCGATGACGTCAGCGATCAGCTGACTGACGGCGATCACCACCTGGATGGGAGGCCGCCGTGGTACACACAGCATGAACGTTGTGCACTGAGATGTACATGCAAGACTTACAGTATAGACACCCGTTCACATGTAGCTTTGCCAGCTCAGTGGCCTCAGCACCCGCCCTGATACTGGGAGGTCGGGGGTTCGATCCCCGGCCGGGGTCATACCAGAGACTGTAAAAATGGGACCCCAATGCCTTCCTGCTTGGCACTCAGCATCAATGGGTTGGATTGGAGGGTCAAATCAACTACAAATGATTCCAGAGCGCGGCACTCTTGATGCTCACCGCTCCAAACTAATTTCACATACAGAAATGTATGTGACAAATAGTAGGACTTTAACTATTATACACCCACACTTTTCATTTAGTCTCACTCCCACACATACAAATATACAGCCCATACATTTCTAAATTATTGTCAATAATGAAAACATAGGCCCACACACACACACACACACACACACACACACACACCCCTACCTGCAGGTGCGTGCGTACGAAAGACTTGCGGCCGGTGTAGTCGAAGTTGCTCTTCATGAGGAAGTAGAGGAGGTGCGCGGCGTCACTGCGGATGGAGCTGAGCTTGGAGTTGCAGCACTTGAGGATCTCGTAGCACAGCGAGGCACACATGTCTGCCCGGCCGTCGAAGAACGTACAGCCGAACTGGAGAGAGGAGGGAGAGATCACATGCATGTCCACCCGGCCGTCGAAGAACGTACAGCCAAACTACAGGTCTTATTATCCACATCATGAACCCATAGCATCCCCTCCAGACCATGGGCATGTTAATTATTCCATGAAGAGAGACCATTGAAGAGATGGGGAAACTCCTGTTACTGAACAAACAATCTATAGCAATGATTACTATCAGAATTTAACATTCTAACAAAGAAAAACTTTAGTTTTGACCAAAAAATATCACTTACCCTACCTTTAAGGTTCAACTGTATTGTCAACAATACCAATTATACAATCAATAATTGGTGTATAAGAAGTGTATATTTGTACGTCTCTAAATGTTCTTATGAATTGAAAATGGTGGACCCTGATGTAAACAAGTGTAATGCTTTATCATGGTGTCCTAGCAGTTCCTGTACAGGCTTGTGCTTTCATTTGAAATGTACCCATTCTACATACAGTACTGTGAAATAAAAGTGTCAATCAATCAATTACAAGTAAGAAGGCAGGTGAAATTCCACACTCTATCAGCCTCACCTATAGAGGAAGGTCCTCAGAGAGTTGAACACGTGTTTGAGGGTTAGGGTTTAGGGTCTAGGGTTAGGGTTTAGTGTCTAGGGTCCATCCATCAGCCTCACCTTGTAGATGAAGGTCCTGATGGACGTGAACACCTGTTTGAGGGCAGCCTCTGACTGAGGGATCTGCAGGAAACACAGGTGGACCTGGAAGACCTTCTTCATCAGGGGGTTGTGGCCCAGGTCTGCACTGAGCTGGGTCTGAGAGAGCATGGGCAGGGACACACGCACGCACGCACGCACACACACACACACACACACACACACACACACACACACACACACACACACACACACACACACACACACACACACACACACACACACACACACACACACACACACACACACACACACACACACACACACACACACACACACACACACACACACACACACACACACACACACACACACACACACACACACACACACACACACACACACACAGAGGAGAACTTATCACTAGGCCTCAGTCAGTCAGTTAGTTAGGCAACATCCTTAAATATCAAAGGATTCTGTATTGCATTATAATTGCCAATTAACACATTTGATTTAAACATTTAAACATTTAACATTTAAACATTTAACAGTGTTTCTCCCTACCTTGAAGCCTGTGATGAAGGTGCTCAGGGTGTCCAGGACGGTCAGACAGACCTCTGTAGCCACGTTGGCCTCCAACAGAGACTGACTGCTGACGTCCGCGTCCGTGTGGGAGTACACTGTGATCAGGAAGGAAAGAACATGCATACACAAGTTCTGTGGTCAACCATAACTGATGATCATTTATGATGAATGATGATAATTATGATATCAAGTGCGCACGTTAAAAAAAAAACGTGAGATAAATAAAGAGATGAAAAAGAGACGTAGAGATTCAGTTAACGAGGAAGCCAATAAAGCTCCTTTAACCCATTTAGACCTGAAAAATGGGTTTGTGAGCTTGTAGATCTGCTATTTTTCAATAGCTAAATTATAACCGCCCAAAATGGGTGAAATTGATATTTCAAGATATGTTCTAGTGGAATGAGGACATTCCCTGTGACAGCATATGTCATAGAATAAATTGGAGAAGAGAAGTTCATTCTCTCTCTCTCTCTCTCTCTCTCTCTCAAATTACGAGTGACCATCCGTCCATCAATCCACCTTCAACCGCTTATCCGTAGTCGGGTTCGCGGGGGCTGGGGGATCCCGAGATGTTCCAAGGCCAGTGAGTAGATGCGTTTCCTCCAACTGCGCCTTGGTCTGCCCCGGGGGTCTCCTCCCAGTGGGACGTGCATCGAGGACCTCCCTAGGGAGACGTCCCAGAAGCATGGCTCTCTGTCATGGCCCGGGCCTTCTATGTCTCTGCCCCAAACCTCTGGAATGAACTCCCCAATCATCTCAGAGTCTCCCCCTCCCTCCTCTCCTTCAAAACCTCACTCAAAGCCCACCTCTTCAAGATTTTTTCCCCAGCTGAGGTCTGGTTATGATGTCCCTCCCTCGCTTTGCCTCTCATGTTTTTAACCTAGCACTGACATTTTACTTGCCTTCTTGTTTTTATTTTTGTTTCTTGAATTAAAGTTGTTCCTACTGTTTTATGTAAAGAGCTTTGGGTACTTAGAAAAGCGCTATATAAATCTGAGCTATTATTATCCTAACCAGATGCCCGAACCACCTAAGCTGGCTCCTTTCCAGGCGAAGAAGCAGCGACACTACTCCGAGTCTCTCCCGCGTGACTGAACTTCTCACCCTATCTCGAGCGACCTTGATACAATAACATGCGTTGCGTCACTTGCGTGCCCTGCTGCCTAGTTTAACATCCACTCGGGCTTCTCATGTGCAAACGTGATTGGCATTACGTGAGGTTGATCATTTTTCCTGACATTTCTCTGACATTCGCTCCGATATTCGTCCCGAAAAACACCTTACCGTTGTTGAAGGTGTGTGCGTTCTCCAGCGTGCCCAGCTGCTGCAGACGAGCGTGCAGGATCCCCGCCCTGTTACGAGACACGGGGAGAGTCAGAGACTTCCTGTCCGCTGCGACCGCCACCACGGGGCCCAGTGGCCCCGCCCCCTCCTGACTCCTATTGGCCAGAGAAGAGAGAACACACAGTCATTGGTGCCGTCGGAGTGTCCGTCAAAACTATCGTTTGCGGTACATTTAAAAAGAAAATTATGAACAGGAATGTGAAAGAAAGACACAAGATTAATGAATGAACCGTTTTTGGAACAACACAATGTTTAATTTATAAAATGACTCACAGGACCACTTCACCACTTTTCAACCTATAACTTCATCTAATTGGTCCTCTGGACTAATTAATGTTCATGATGAAATACCACAATTCTTTTCCTACTCGGTCTGTGTCATCATAGGAGGGCTGTGGGCAGTTCAGAAACCAGTCTGTGTCTCATAGGAGGGCTGTGGGCAGTTCAGAAACCAGTCTGTGTCTCATAGGAGGGCTGTGGGCAGTTCAGAAACCAGTCTGTGTCTCATAGGAGGGCTGTGGCCAGTTCAGAAACCCGTCCACCAGTGACAACATCGATGGGGAATCCAAGCTAATAGAAACCACAGAGTTTCTATTCCTGAAAAGTTGCAATGTGATAATGGAAGCCATCATTCTCACAATAATACAAATCTGATAGAGTACACTCAGTACAGTAATGTTTGGACAGGAAAGGGGGAGAGACAGGGGGGGGGGGGACATGCAGCAAAGGCAGGCTCTGGACCTTTTTAAGCCCCGGCATATATATATATTTTTTTTTAATAAATCTGATGTCACTGGTGGACGGGTTTCTGATGTGCCACAGTCACAGTAAGTTGAAAAGTGATGAAGTGATTCCTTTAGGAATGCAAAATTATCTACAAGGCAATAATGTGGAGTGTGGATGGTTGGTGCCAAGATGAAGGGCCCTATACTGTTAACGTACTGGTGGATTCATGGAGGGCAACACAAAACAGCCAAACATAGCATACAGCAGACGGCCAGTGACAGTGACTGGGTGGGAACACATGCAATGCACTGAAACTCCACTCCGATTTCTGCTCGACGTTGGCGGTATGACGGCATATCGCCGGGCCAGAAGAATACCCGATCTATCAGCTCGCAAAGCTGATGAGATTGTTGGGGCGGTCAGTCTGCGGCTTTTTGTGACCTTAAACGTCAGCGCGGAACGAGTTAAGGACTAAGCGACAGCAGTACGCTGGTAGAACCGCGTGGCTTTTCCTTAGCCGTGGTAGAGGGAGACTGTCTTGGCCAATAGGAGGGGAAGGAAATGGCAGCGCCATGCACACAGCTCAAGATAAACAAAGAGACAGAGAGAGAGGCAGAGAGAGAGAGGCAGAGAGAGAGAGAGAGAGAGAGAGAGAGAGAGAGGCAGAGAGAGACAGAGGCAGAGAGCTCTTACCCACATGCAGGAGGGGCCCCAGGGCCCAGCGGAATTAACCACACAACAGCAGCGTTACAGCCAATAAAACACAAGAACAAGGGGTTAAAATAAATAAGAGGGGTCGAGTGTGTGTGCGTGTGTGTGTGTGTGCGTGTAAATCTATGATCTATGCATTAGGGGTGGGCGATATGGAAACATATAATATCACAATATTCGGGGCTTGATTAGACTTTTATTTGACTTAGATGTGACAAAAACAATTATTCCCCGATCGGATCACCTCTCCTCCTGACCTGTGAAATAGCTAGCAGAGGTTTACTAGTGTTTGAACCGGAGCTGATTGTAGGCCATTTTAGGAGTTTTTTCAAAAACACCTGGCACTGGCGCGCTAGCGGCCACTATACTGTAGCACTGGTGCTGATCCAGTTAATCACGATATCGCCCACCCCTAATGTGTGTCGTGTTGTGTTGTTTGCTGTCGTGTCGGTTTAGGTTTTTAGGCAACAACAGAATTATTATTATCTTTTGTTATCAACGACCGATAACTCAGCGGTTCAAACAGGGCGACTCTGCAGATTTTCACCTCAGCAGGTCAAAGTTCACTGTAGGTCAAAGTTCACTGTACCTGGCGATGAATCTCTTCCCCATGTATCTGAACTGATGCAGACACACCCTGCAACACACAACCACAACAACGCATCACAACATTAATCTCTTCCTCATGTGTCTGAACTAGGGTCGTCCCGATCCAATCACGTGATTGGAAACCGGGGGGCGATCGCGTCATTTTCAAATGATCGGAATCGGATTGGAAGCAAAAAAAAGCATGATGGGGACATCACTAGTATCCGTATTATATCCATATCATATTAGAAAAATAATAAAATCGGTATCGGCAGATACTCAAAGCCTTTTGGTTTCCATTGGTTGTGGACTGTACGCACGTTCATACACACACAGTACACATGGCTGGTAAAATTAAGTGCCATGTTTTTATTTTCTCGATAGCCAGTGTGCCATATCGACATTAATGACACCACATATTCAACATAGTGATTATTCGTGATTGTCCACGAATATAACATTTTTCCTTCTTTTTAATATTTAATATTTTATTTCACTCTGAAGAATAACCCACCTATATCCAAGAGTCCAAGACTCCCTCCCCAGTCAGAGTTCAGAGTTTTAATGAATGTAGAATGTGCAGGATGTAATTTACTGTACATACAAATCCTAATAAAACTCTAAACTCTAGAGACTTCATTCATTTGACTATATATTTTTTGTTTTGTTTATTTTAAACCAAAAATACTCTCTCACACACTTGTGTGCCAGTGATCACCCCCCTTTGTGCCAATGTTGGCACTGGTGCCTAAGGTTGCCTACCCCTGCTCTAAAACACTATTTCCCATAGAAAGCATAGGTGGAACCCAGGCTACTATTTCCCATAGAAATCATAGGTGGACCCCAGGCTACTATTGGGTCCCTTCATTATTTTGTCTCTACATTTTGTTTATATTTTATTATTATTTCAAACCTCAGTCAAAAACAAATTCAAAAAAGTTTTTTTTCTCCAGTAATTCAATGAAAAAAATAAAAATAAAAATCTACTACATTTTATAAATTAGAAAAATTAAAAATAGCTGATCTCACTAGTTTGGGTCTCCGGGGAGACTCTTTTGAGTCACAGGATGAAATGTTTGGGCACCACTGAACTAAACTCATCACCTCCACCTCCATCATTTCCACGGCAACCCAAAGACAGGAGGAGGACACACTATTTAGATTATGCATTATGAAAACATCTCTCTGTCATGTTGGAAATGTATCTGACATTATGTTTGGGCCACTTTACTTACTCCACTAATGTGAAGAAGTCCATCAGTTCTGAGGGAGTCGCTTTGTTCCAGTATGTGAACAAGGCCTCTGGGGGACAAAGAAAGACACAACAATAACGTTAAAGATGGAGTGCCATGGTTTTTGTATTTTTTGTCCAGTTTTTGTGTTCATGAGGTGACAGTTTTTCATTAGACCCCTTGTTGTGAAAGTTATGTGCAATGATGCCCAGCAAGCCAAATTACGTTATGATGACTCCGGTGACGTTCAGGACTACTGTAGGCCAGATCACAGCCCATATGGGGATGATCTTTACGTTCAGGACTAGGCCAGATCACAGCCCATATGGGGATGATCTTTACGTTCAGGACTAGGCCAGATCACAGCCCATATGGGGATGATCTTTAAGTTCAGGACTAGGCCAGATCACAGCCCATATGGGGATGATCTTTACGTTCAGGACTAGGCCAGATCACAGCCCATATGGGGATGATCTTTAAGTTCAGGACTAGGCCAGATCACAGCCCATATGGGGATGATCTTTAAGTTCAGGACTAGGCCAGATCACAGCCCATTATGGGGATGATCTTTACGTTCAGGACTAGGCCAGATCACAGCCCATATGGGGATGATCTTTACGTTCAGGACTAAGCCAGATCACAGCCCATATGGGGATGATCTTTAAGTTCAGGACTAGGCCAGATCACAGCCCATTATGGGGATGATCTTTAAGTTCAGGACTAGGCCAGATCACAGCCCATATGGGGATGATCTTTAAGTTCAGGACTAGGCCAGATCACAGCCCATATGGGGATGATCTTTACGTCATTTCAAGGACCAGGCCAGATCACAGCCCATATGGGGATGATCTTTACGTCATTTCCAGGACGTCTTAATAATATAGCTTATTCTGGGCTAGATCTGACTAGTTATGATAAGACTTAAGTTGATCTGGCCTCGATCGGACTCTCTCCGATTCATCCAGGGACGTCCGTCTTAGTGGGCAGAATTTATGTTGGTTGAAATCAGGTGATATTCCGGGCCAGATCTGACTAGTCTTGGTTTGACCTGATTTGGCCCCAATAGAGACGTCACTAATTCGTCCAGGTCCTGGCCGTGCCTGCTGGCTGTTTGCTTTGTATTTAGGGTGTCTTCCTGAAACCTTGACAGTCCAACGTACCCTCCGACATGCTCTTGAGGACGTGCAGGAAACACATGAGCAGGTTCCTGATCTCGTCGCGGTCCAGCTTGTCGCAGCGCAGCAGCGTGCTGCCGAGAGCCGACGCACACTGGTTCTGAGGAACGGAGAGAGAACAGGGGGAGGTGAGAGACAGAGAGAGAAAGAGTGAGTGTGTGTGTGTGTGTGTGAGAGAGAGAGAGAGAGAGAGAGAGTGTGTGCACGTGTGCGTGTCTGTGTGAGTCTGTGAGTGTGCTTGTGCACCTCGCACATGCGCGCGTGCACATGTGTATGTGTGTGTTGAGAGATGGTGTGTGTGTGAGAGAGAAAGAGAGAGAGAAGCTAGTTCAATCAATGCACAGTCACAGAAACATGCATTTGAAAGATAAGTTGAAATGCCACGGCAAAGACCCATCTTCATATAATTATATGAAATGTCGTCTTTCTTTTCTGTGAGCAGAAGAGGGATGGTGTGACTGTAACGACATCGGATGGTGCAGGGTTTACTCTGAAGAGACAGCTGTATAGGATGTGTCCTTTTCACCTCCGTCAGTCACTCACATCCACAAAGCATAGAACGGAGGAGGGCAGAGCACGGCACACAGTCTATTCCCTCACGTGGGACACTCTGGAGAAGAGACCGTTTGTAAAGAGATCTGCAAACTATACATCAGCCTGGGTGGGGCAACGTTGACGATGGAGAGGGCCGCTATAGTTCCACACTCAGGGGTGTCCCTGGTATTTTCAGATGGGGGGGGTCCGCGACCAAATACAGATAATTCTGGGGGTCCTTGACATGAAAAAGGGTTGAGCATCACTGACATAGAAACATAGGTCTTAAACTGTCAAACAGTAGTTTGCTGAACTCTTTACAAATCCCAACAAGGTATGGTGCCGGTGGGGAGAGAGGGTTCAAACAGAATACTTGGATGGGGGTATCTTCAGGGTTATTTGCCTCCAGCCCTTGGGACTGCGTGGCAGTGGCCGCGGCTCCCTCAGTGGCCGCGGCGGCCTCAGCGCCACCGCTCCCCGGGCGGTGGTGGTGGTGGTGCAGGGGGGGCAGCGGGTGGTGCAGGAGGGTGGAGGAGGAGGGGGGCAGTGGGCCGTGGGTGGAGGAGGAGAGCAGAGAGAAGTCCATGGTGAAGCGCTTCATGGTGGCGGTGGCCGCGCGCCCCCCCGGCGGGGCCAGAGAGGAGGGGGGGCAGCCGCCCATGCGGCCCCACAGAGGAGGCTCGGCGAGAATAACCGGCACGTTGACCGAATGCCTCCTGATGGCAAACCTGTCCCTCTGCTGCGGTCAGGAGGACGGACGGTTCAGGAGGACGGACGGAGGCCAGGGAGCCACAGGGAGGGTAGGACACCCAAAGGGTGCAGTCAAAATGACAACATAGTACAGGAGGTGAATATTGTGTCGGTGGGGCTGTGCTGTGTTCATTTGGACCTAAACCTCAGTAAAACTATATGCCTAAACCTAACCTTAATCCTAACCTCACAAAAACTATGCCTAACCTCAGTTAAACTATATCCAAACATATAACCCTAAGCCTAACCTCAGTGAAACTATGCCTAAACCTAACCTTAACCTAACCTCACCCACTACTTGCTGCTACTACTAGTAGCCAGTGGTGTAAAACGACAAAATCCTCTCTTTACAGACACAACATTGGCGTACAGGAGTGTAGGTTTGGAAATATGCACGCACATTCTTGAAACCAACCTGATTCACCTGCACGCACACGTACACACAGACACAGACACAGACACACACACACACACACACACACACACACACACACACACACACACACGCACGCACAAATATAAACATTTTAGATAGAATTTTAGAGAGAGGTGTTTTGTCGTCTCTATACCTTCTCCAGGGAGTTGGTCTTGTCGCTGCTCTTCTCCAGCAGGGAGTTTCCAGAGTCGGTGGAGACCAGGGAACCTCTGGAGTCTGCGTGGTGGACACTGGCGCTCATGTTGGGAGTGGAGGTGTGAGGGGAGGCTGTGTGGAGGACACAGAACAGAGTGGAGGTGTGAGGGGAGGCTGTGTGGAGGACACAGAACAGAGTGGAGGTGTGAGGGGAGGCTGTGTGGAGGACACAGAACAGAGTGGAGGTGTGAGGGGAGGCTGTGTGGAGGACACAGAACAGAGTGGAGGTGTGAGGGGAGGCTGTGTGGAGGACACAGAACAGAGTGGAGGTGTGAGGGGAGGCTGTGTGGAGGACACAGAACAGAGTGGAGGTGTGAGGGGAGGCTGTGTGGAGGACACAGAACAGAGTGGAGGTGTGAGGGGAGGCTGTGTAGAGGCCACAACACAAAATCAAGGCTATTACCTGTTCCAGAGATGACCCCAAACACGTCCTTATGGAGAGCGTTTTCAACACAGCTGGGCTTCTGAGGAGTGGCCATCATGGGGTTAACAGGAACCAGAGAGTCTTCTCTGGAGTTCTACCAACACAAAGCATAGAGAGAGAGAGATAGAGAGATACCAACACAAAGCAGAGAGAGAGAGAGATAGAGTTCTACCAACACAAAGCAGAGAGAGCGAGATAGCAGGCACGAATAAACCACACAACACCCAGAGAGTTCCACAGACTGCGTTCAACTCAGATTCGTCTCAAACAAGGGGGTTAAATTAATTTCGCTCCTACGCCACCAATATGTGGAACACCCTACCAACAGCCGTTAAGAAATGTTGATCCCTAGACTCCTTCAAAACCGCTCTCAAAGCAGAGCACTTACGGGCGGCTGCAATTCCAAAATGTCCCCTGTAAAATAGTTAAAGTCCCCCTCCCCTATTTGTGTACTGTACCTTCTCGTTTTTCTAACCGTGTATGAGATGATTTATTTCTTTGCATAGAAGTGTCTAATTATTTGTACGTCTTTAAATGCTCTGATGAATTGAAAATGGAGGACCCTGATCTAAACCAGTGCTTTTTTATGGTTTTATCCTAATTGAAAACGGACAACTTAATAGTGCTTAATAGTGCCAACTTGGCTATACTACTGTATAGTTTACATTAATCATTGCCTCTCAAACCCACATAGCACTTACTAGTGCATCTTTCTGGTTTTATCTTCATAAAATCTTTCTTTTTTAATATACCTGTGTGGATGGATGCTATTCAGCGATCAGCCACCAGGTGTCAGCCTTACCCTGTTGTTGTTGAGGGCTGCTGCCTCCTTCACGTTGAGCCTGTAGACGTTGTCCAGAAGGAGTCCAAACAGAGGGAGGTAGAGAGTGGCCAGTCTGGCCTGCTGGTTCTGTAGAGACCCAAACACACTGTATTAGCTTGTAGATCTGCTATTTTCAGCATGCAACCAAGTGTAAAATGACTTGTCTTTTACTTATACTGGATCTCTTGTCCACTAGTCCCTTCCTAACATTTTAGTCTATAGTTTGTATTTCTTGACGAAATTGTCAGTATTAATTAGTCTTAGTTTTAGTCATCATAGCTTAGTTTTCACGTAGTTTCCATTTAGTTTTCGTCAGTGAAAGAAGGTAGTCGACGAACATTTCTCGTCTTAGTTTTAGTCGACGAAAACGACACTGCTTGGAAGGGGGTGTGGACTCACCTTGGCAGCGTAGCGGTCGTCGAAGGTGTGTTTGATCATCAGACTCTTCAGCACCTGTGTGGCGATCTGACGCACGTCCCGCAGCTCCTGCAGCGCCCCGCCCACCTCTCGGAGCAGCAGACCCACCAGGAAGTGGTTGCGACAGAAGTCGTCCGTCAGAGAGTAGTCCAGCTGGAGGTCTGCATGGATGGACGGACGGACGGACGGCTGCCACGGTCAGTCAGTGGCGAATGAAGTACTCAGATGTTTTTACTTTAGACCCAAGGACGATTCTACAAAATGCCTTCTAAATCATTTTCCTCTGAGGTGGAAAGACTGGTGATGCCAGGTTAGTATAATATTAATGCTGTGATGAAGGTCCATCTAAAAATACATTAAATACAGAATATACTGCTGCTGACATGTTTAGCTTTGTGTGTTTTGAAGTGTTGCCACTAGCATGCTGCATACCATGGAACCTCTCCAGGCAGATGAAAGCGTTTACCTTGGAATCTCTGAATTCTGCCCTTCCCGAAGGGCATGGGCAGGTTGAGAGGGACGTAGTGCTCGTGGTTGCACACCACACGCAGGAACTCAAACTTGAACTCATACAGCGTCTGTTGGGACAGACGGACAGAACGCACAGAAAGTAGATCATGACTTGTATCTAGCCAACAACGCCATCCTCTCTAATGTTAGCCTGGGAGTGGGTTCCTGCCTGAGTCGCTGCGTTCCGTGAATCTGATTTGTCACTGATTTGTCACTCAGTATTTCATAACGTCTCCTGTCACGCAGCCACGTTGTTGCTGATACGTCATCAGCCAGCACCACTCTGTCCTTGCTTTTCTCACTTGAGACTCGGTAAAAAGTAAACACTAATTTGATTCAGTAGTACAAATAAAATCTGGCGGCTGTGTGGGGTGAGTTTAGTGAATGATAAGGGGCCGTCGCAGGACAACAGCAGTAGCTGTGTGGGGTGAGTTTAGTGAATGATAAGGGGACGTTGCAGGACAACAGCAGTAGCTGTGTGGGGTG
Source organism: Protomyctophum parallelum (assembly GCF_964188405.1). Classification (NCBI taxonomy): domain Eukaryota; kingdom Metazoa; phylum Chordata; class Actinopteri; order Myctophiformes; family Myctophidae; genus Protomyctophum; species Protomyctophum parallelum. The sequence continues at coordinate 24,810,522 of NC_139715.1, read as the reverse complement.
AGTTTAGTGAATGATAAGGGGACGTCGCAGGACAACAGCAGTAGCTGTGTGGGGTGAGTTTAGTGAATGATAAGGGGACGTCGCAGGACAACAGCAGTGGCTGTGTGGGGTGAGTTTAGTGAATGATAAGGGGACGTCGCAGGACAACAGCAGTAGCTGTGTGGGGTGAGTTTAGTGAAAGATAAGGGGCCGTCGCAGGACAACAGCAGTAGCTGTGTGGGGTGAGTTTAGTGAATGATAAGGGGACGTCGCAGGACAACAGCAGTAGCTGTGTGGTGAGTTTAGTGAATGATAAAGAGAGCAGTAGCTCTCCCGGGTATGAGTGTAGAAACAGCACAGTCTTGCTAAACTTGGGATCTCCATATGTAGAAACATGCTAACAGTCTTGCTAACCTTGGGGTCTCCATATGTTGAAACATGCTAACAGTCTTGCTAACCTTGGGGTCTCCATATGTAGAAACATAACAGTCTTGCTAACCTTGGGGTCTGCATATGTAGAAACATGCTAACAGTCTTGCTAACCTTGGGGTCTCCATATGTTGAAACATGCTAACAGTCTTGCTAACCTTGGGGTCTCCGGGTACAAAGCAGTTCATGTAGTTGTTGATCTGTTTGAACACGAAGCCTCTGTCCAGGAGGGTGAAACAGCGCTGTGTGAAGACAAGACAACACACAGTACGGTCAGTCAGTGGTTCCCAAACCTTTTCATGTCAAGGGCCCCCAAATTGACACCATAATCAGCCCACAGACCCCCGTTTGGAAATATATTCCCCCATAAGAGAAGATTTCCTAAAGATGCGCCTAAATTTCATCAAATATGCTCTATATTAGTTATGTATTTATTTAAAGCAGTGGCTCTCAAAGGTGTGATCCAGGGACCCTCATGGTTCCTTGACGGGGTTCCAAATGGACCCATTATAGGTAACTCTGAGAGTGTAATAGTACAAATGGAACCAAATGGACCCTTTTATATAACTTTTAACTCTGATACTGTACAAATGGAATCAAATGGGACGCTTATGGGTCCATTTGGTATTACTCTCAGAGTGATGGGGGTCCATGAAATTAAAAGGTTTGAGAACCTGAATGCTTGTATGTTTGTACAAAATAATATTCGGTCAATATAATTTGCAGAAGGACTCGTCTCGCGCACTGCTGCCTTGTCTGTGTTGTTGACATGGGCTTGCACTACACAACTTTTATTTGTGACAGACACAGTTCCTTTGCAGACAATACAATCTGCTTCTCATTGGTCAGTCAAGCTAAGAAAACAGTAGCCTACTTTTTCTGCATGTCAATGATGAGATAGTTCTTTGGCATTTCTCCTCACGGAGAGCTGACAGACAAATGGACAACACAACAGTCTATCTGCAGACAGCGGAGCAGCAGCGCCAGTGCTGTCAGCGCGCATGCAGAGTTATGAATAATACACATTCCGGGGTTCAGGCTGAAAGTCCACCTTTTTTCCACTATGAACCATTGAACGTGCATTGTAATACACATTGGTCTGAATGGTCTGTGAGTGTACAGATACTGTACGTGTAAAACCCCGGACATTTGAAGGAATTTATAAACTTACAGTACAAATGTAACATTTTGTACACTCTCAGAGTTACAGACCCATAATGGTCCACTTGGTTCCCAACTATCATTTAGCATGGGGACCCCCTGGAACTCCCTCAAAAATCGTATGATATTTAGACGACTAATACTAGCCTAACACTAAAACATTCCAAAATATGACTAAAACTAAATGAGACGAGACGAGACTATATGACTAAAACTAAAATCTAAATGTGCTGTCAAAATCAACACTGCGCCTTGCAGGTCAACAAACGCTGCCACGGGGACGGAACGGAAGCGAACCTTGACGAACACGGCCAGACTGTGGTTGGCGTTGCGAGCGGCGTCCAGGTTGTCCTTGTACTTCTGGGTGATGTGAGGCATCAGCATGAGGACCTGGGTCTCCACCGCGTGGTAGAACGACACGGAGAACCGCTGGCTCCTGGACAGCTGCAGGAGGAGGGGAGAGGAAATAGTTAACCCATTCTGGCCTGAGATCAGATTCTAAAAATGTCTTCTGCATCCTGACAGTTTTCTGAAGAGAAGAGAAGAGAAGAGAAGAGAAGAGAAGAGAAGAGAAGAGAAGAGAAGAGAAGAGAAGAGAAGAGAAGAGAAGAGAAGAGAAGTCAAATCAGATCAAGCCCTACCTTGACCTTTCCGCTCTCAATCAGGTGCTGAGCCATGGACTTCATCAGAGCTTCAAAGAAATACCACGAGTACTGCAACACAGGCACAGAATGGTCGTAAATTACAAATTAATTATTCAGTACAATAACAATGATTAATCTAGATAGAAACTAGCCAGTACGTACCTTCAGAAGCTTGTTGCTCGTGAGGAAGTCTGTGGAGGGTTTGAGTATAGCTGTCATAGCCTTAGCCAGCTCCTCGTGAACTGTCTTAACACTGCTGGAAGAGTAGGCCTCTGGCTTGAAAACAAACTGTGAACAGAGGGAAAAAAAAGTCAAAAGTCAAAGTCATACAATTTGTCACACACGTTACCGCAGTTACATTTGTTCTCCGCATTTGACCCATCTCTCTCTTGGAGCGGTGAGCCGCAGCCAAGGAGCGGTGAGCTGCAGCCGTGCCGTGCTCGGGAATCATTTGATTAGTTGATTTGACCCCCCAGTCCAACCCAAGGCAACCCATTGATGCTGAGTGCCAAGCAGGGAGGCATTGGGTCCCATTTTTACAGTCTTTGGTATGACCCGGCCGGGGATCAAACCCCCGACCTCCCAGGCCGGTGGTTTCAGGCCGGTGTCCAGCCTGAAACTAACCACAAGGCCACTGAGCTGGTGAAAAACATATGTACATACATACAGTGGACACACAAAGGTGAAAACTATGCACTCTCTCCCACACACAACCCTATGATTAGCATTCTGTGATGACACACAACAAGCATTGTCCTTCCAAATAAATGTTTCCATTGTAGTGAAGTTACTGATGTTTGTGGATGATGGCCATGGGACTAAAATAAAGATGTCAAACCTTGACATAGGATCTCAGATAGTGTTCCAGTCCTTCTTCGTGGCACTGTGCGACAACATGGACCATCACCCTGAACAGAGAAGGACATTGTCTTATACCTGTTTGTACAAAACGGTGTACAAATACAACAAAATCAACAGCAGTAGCTCAGGAGATGGAGTGGTTATTGTATGTTTTGTAATTAGTAACTAAAGTTGTCAAATCATATTTAGCGGAGTTAAAAGTAACATATTTGCCTCTGAAATGTAGTGGAATAGAAGTCAAACTACAGACAATTTGACCCATTTAGACCTGACGTCGAAATTAAAAAAAGTATCTTCTAAATCCTGACTGAGTTTTCTAAAATACCCATGTTTCTATATCAGTGGTGCTCAATATTTCATGTCAAGGACCCGGAAAATTATATGTAATTGGCCACCGATCCCCGATCTGAAAATATGTTGTTTCAAGCACCCCCTGGAAGCAACGATTTGAGTTAAAAACGTTCTTTGTGATATTCAAAGATTTGCGCCACACTTTCACGATTTTTCAAAAATAGCAGACCTACAAGCTCACTCGGTGCCACACTACGAGCTTGTAGATCTGCTATTTTTCAACAGCTAAAGTATAAAATATTGCTTAAACACAAAAAGAAAGGGGTTCCCGCCAGGGGGGCAGTGAAGCCAATAGTGTCTGAAGCCAGTAGGAAATCCTGACTTCCTGAAAGTTCATATAATGGCCTGTTGTGGCGCTGTCATTGGGCCCAAAAAACCTAGAGGTCCATGTATTTGGGCCCAACTTCACCTAGACTGTATTACCTTAATAAACATGGTCATGAATACTTTCTGCTTCCAGTCACTAGTTTAAAGTCTCATTTATAATGTCATAATATTCTTTTTGGAAAATTATGGTCCCATTTATTAAAAACATGACCATAAAGTAGAGTATGTTCTGAGGGCTACCTTTACAGTCTATGATCGGGATCCACCCCCCGCTCGAGTCAAAAATAAAAACCAACGAAGAAGAAGGGGGGAAGTCCCGCCTCGTTGTCTGGGCCAGCCAATGGCCAGCTGGGCCCAAACGGATCTAGAAAGATGGCGATTTACAATTCAAGAACTGACAGGCTTCATCTTACGTCCATATCAGACCCGGAGAACGCTTTGTCCATATTTTTTTTTACAGTCTATGGTTCCTGCCCAGAAGCCAGATAAGCATGAGTCATGTACGTGTGTGTGTGCGCGCGTGCACGTGTGTGAGTGCGTGCCTGGTGACGTTGACGTGCACGTCCTCGTGCGTGGCTCTGGTCAGAACACGGAACAGCTGGTTGAGGATGGTGGGCAGGAAGTTGACCATCACATGACCCTCCATGGCATGAAGGCTCTGGAAACAGAGAGAGAAAGCACATATTGTGCAATATGTTCTTTCAGTTAAATTCATTTACAATTGTATTGCATTAGTAAAACACTTTAAACTTCAGAAAACATGTTTTCTCAACATTACAGATGTAAACTATATACTTATACTAAAGGTAGATGTGGTCTGTGAAAAATGCCCCCTTTCCCAGACTCCTAATATTAAAGGTAACATTTGTGTAGAATACAAGCAATAACTGCATAAAGCTGAATATGTTGAAGTTGGAACTACATTTCTACCATGGAAGTAGTAGGATGGTCAAGGTCAACTTTATTGTCCACAAGGGAAATGTGTGGCTTTCACCCCAGCTGCAGCCACACATAAAACATCACCCCAGCTGCAGCCACACATAAAACATCACCCCAGCTGCAGCCACACATAAAACATCACCCCAGCTGCAGCCACACATAAAACATCACCCCAGCTGCAGCCACACATAAAACATCACCCCAGCTGCAGCCACACATAAAACATCACCCCAGCTGCAGCCACACATAAAACATCACCCCAGCTGCAGCCACACATAAAACATCACCCCAGCTGCAGCCACACATAAAACATCACCCCAGCTGCAGCCACACATAAAACATCACCCCAGCTGCAGCCACACATAAAACATCACCCCAGCTGCAGCCACATAAAACATCAATGACAAACAATGGATAACAGTATAGTATGGATAATCTAACCTCTCTCAGTCACTGCTGTTTCAGAGCCTCGTTCAACATTTTAGTTGATGCTGGTACAAACGATTTTTTAAACCTGATGTACTTCCATTTTGGTTCTTTGCACCTTCTCCCAGAGGGCAGAAGTACAAACTCTCCATTTATAAACATGGGTAATATCACCAACAGCCTGTTTTAGTACAGCCTGCTCATAAATAGACTGCAGGGGAGATCATAGTTGGTAAGACAACTCCCCTACGATCTTCCCTGCAGTCTGCACCAATCTGAACAATTTGGACCTCAGTTGCACTGAGAGATTACCGAACCAAACTGTGATGCCAAACCTGACCACAGGCTTTCCAAGATCACTCTATAGAACACTAACATACGCTACATACCTTCTTAACTGTGCTCTCTTGAATTTCCCTTGAAATGTATAGGGTTAGTCTTTACAGAACTTAATATACTGAGTATAATACTCTGTCATAGTATCTGTAGCCTCCGAGTCTAAGCTATAGAAGAGGCTCCAGTCAGTGCAACAAATACATCCCTGTAGTGTTTGGATGCCATCGTTGTTCCACACATACATAGTTTTAACTTGTGGTTTTACTGCTTTTAAGCAGTGACTTATTATATGTGGGCATTAAATGAACAACATTATGATCCGACATGGCGAATGGGGCTGCAGCATTGGCTGTATAAAGGCATTCTTAATATTGCCATAGCATTAATTATCCAAGATGTTTTGTTTAGTTTTTTATGGCGAAAAAAGGTGGTGGAATTTTGAAGCGGAATTAACCTAAACTGTATTGTAGAGAACTGGTGTGTGCTCGCTCCAGCGATAATAATAATAATAATAATAATTAATAAAGTGTATTTGTACCTTCAGGTATTTGACCAGCTCTCCCTCTGAAGCCTGCTCTGAGCTCTCCATACTCTGACAGTGGTGGAAGAAGTTATGGAGGTGTTGGTCCTGAAACACACACAGCGATAGAAGGATGAGACACGTGTGTACGTGCGTGCGTGCGCGTGTGCGTGTTCTTGCATGCGTGTGTGTGTCAGATACCTGGGTATAGACAGTGGACACCAGGTGAGTGGAGACCTTGAACAGGGGCTTTCCTCCGTCGACCCACTTGAGCTCCGGGCCCGAGTGCTGAAATGACAAACAAACATAAAATAAATGTGTATCAATCAACTGCTACGTATTTAACCCATTTAGACCAGACGTCGAAATTACAAAAAAATCTGAAAAAAACATGTTTCTATGTCAGTTGTTCTCAAACATATTCATGTCAAGGAACCCCAAATATATATGACATTGGCCACTGAACCCCATCTGAAAACATGTAGTTCCAGGGACCCTCTCAGTAGCAAAGATTTGAGTTAAAAACTCGCTCTGAAAGAACATATATTCAAAGATTTCAGGCACATTTTCACGATAAAAATAAATTGCAGACCTACAAGCTCATAGCTTGTAGATCTGCTATTTTTCAATAGCTAAATTATAACATAATATAACATAACATTAAAACACCAAAAGGGGTTCCCGCCCCAAAATGGGTTGGCTCAGGTATCCTGGGGGCAGGTTGGTCCTTACCTTCCCGAGGCCGTCCTGGTTGCTCAGGTATCCTGGGGGCAGGTTGGAGGCCACCGACATGTGCTGTTCGTTCATGATGACCCGGCCGTCTCTCAGCAGAGGTAGCCACGCTGAACCCACTGTGGACCAGCACAAAATAATGTAATAATAATAATAATACATTGCATTTTTATAGCGCTTTTCCAAGTGCTCAAAGCACAATGGTTCATTCATTCATACATTGAGGTCCTTCTTATTAACATAACATAACAATGGAAGCGGGTGGGAGGCTGCAGTACCTGGGCTCTCCACCAGGTCCTTCTTCTTGCTGTTGCTGTCACAGCTGACATGGAAGAAGCTGAAGAGCAGGTGGTGCCTCTCGTGGAGCTGCGTCGGCAACTCTATCTTTATCTTGGATAAAACGAGAGAAACGGGGGAAAATAAACACAACACGCAGTCACATTGTTGCTGGGCTGGCTCAGCCCGCCGATACGGAGAAAACGTCTCAGGTTGAACATCTGTGGAGCATTTCTGGTGAGGATTTGCGAAGCCGCGGCATGGCTGCAGCTCACCGCTCCTTGGCTAGGTTACTTATCAAGCCCATCTTATCCACCTACTACTGCATGTGGTCTGGGAGCCTACTGGATGACATTGGCATTGATAAAACGAAAAACGACGATTAATTTAGACCTGAGCTCGATTCTACAAATGTCTTCTAAATCATGACAGTTTTCTCTCGTTGCCATAAGAGATGAAGTCCGGCAGCCGACAGGCTTCTTTTGTTTAAAGTGGGAAATTTGGTATATAGTGATAGTCTTTTTTATTGACCTAAAATATGGTCTATATTCATACATTCATGAATCCACTTGCTGACCGGCTGTCACTATTGGGCAATTTTTTCATAGGGGTTTCTTGTGACCCCCCCCCCCCCCCACCCCCCCCCCCTTCTCGGCTGCTGGACTAATGGGTCAAATGCAGAGATTTCACGGCGGTAACGTATGTCTCTACCTCATCATAGAACTCTGGATTCTGCTGATGGTGAAGGACCGCTGCGTAGGCCTGCTTGGTGAAGAGAGCGCCCCCTGGACGCCCGTAGATGCACTACAACACACACAGAGAGAGAGAGAGAGAGAGAGAGAGAGAGAGAGAGAGAGAGAGCAGAGATAGAGAACGATAGAGAGATAAAGGCAGTGACACAATAAGTCCTTTTCCATCAGAGTTATGCTGACACACTGTAAATGAGCAGTGACATCACCAGTATGTCGTTGTGTGTGTGTTTGTTGTACCTTTAAGGGCTGAGCGTCTTCCTCGTCAGCGTCCTTGAACTCAATACAGACTGCAATGTTCCTGGCCTGGAGGACATGGAGACGGGAGGACAGGTAGGACATGGAGACGGGAGGACAGGGGGGACATAACAGGAGATGGACGGGAGGACAGGAGAGACATGGGGGGGTAACAGGAGACGGACGGGAGGACAGGAGAGACATGGGGGGGTAACAGGAGACGGACGGGAGGACAGGAGAGACATGGGGGGGTAACAGGAGACAGACGGGAAGACAGGAGAGACATGGGGGGGTAACAGGAGACGGACGGGAGGACAGGGAGGACATGGGGGGGGGGGCATGGAGACGGGAGGACAGGAGAGACATGGGGGGGTAACAGGAGACGGACGGGAGGACAGGAGAGACATGGGGGGGTAACAGGAGACGGACGGGAGGACAGGAGAGACATGGGGGGGTAACAGGAGACGGACGGGAGGACAGGAGAGACATGGACAAAAAGGTACAGCGTGGGAAAGAGCCATGACGTGACAAACCAATGGAAAAGTACTGTACTCCTCTCAACACATTTCTTCAACAAAAGAAAGGGCATCTCAGGATAGAGAGGGAGAGAGAGAGAGAGAGAGAGAGAGAGAGACTAACAAACTGCAATGTTCCAGAGAAAAAGCTTTTTTTTTATATCCAAAATGAGTTAATAGCACAGGCAGACTCTTCACATACTAGAGCATGTCTGAAATAAATGTCAGAGCATGTCGACATGTAAATATGTAATAAATGCTTAAACATGTAGCTAGGTGTAATGTTAGAGACCACAGAAGACATGTAAATATGAAATAAATGCTTAAACATGTAGCTACTGTAGGTGTAATGTTAGAGACCACAGAAGACATGTAAATGAAATAAATGCTTAACCCATTTTGGGGCGGGAACCCCTTTTGGTGTTAGCATTATGTTATGCTTTAGCTAGTTTTGAAGAATCGAAGAACCACTGACATAGAAACATAGAAGACATTTTTAGAATCTGATCTCAGGTCAGAATGGGTTAAACATGTAGCTATAGGTGTAATGTTAGAGACCACAGAAGTGAACTTTTCAAGCCCGTTTTCTCAACTCGCTGTTATCTTAAAACGAAGATTAAAAATAATCCAATGGCAGTCCCTCAGTCAAATGTGGCCACATACTGTATATGTGTCTGTAGCCAAGACTCATTTCACTCATTTGGATTCCATAGAAGTCAGAATGTCTTCTACTTGTACCTTATTTCCCATCGCCAGTACTTTTACTTCCAGGCCTATACTCTACTACATCTCAGGCTACATTTATTTGGAGAGAGAGAGAGAGAGAGAGAGAGAGAGAGAGAGAGAGAGAGAGAGAGAGAGAGAGAGAGAGAGAGATAGAGAGAGAGAGCTATACGTAGGTGTGACCGTGTGGAAAGGAGGCCCAGCATTCATCAGGAGCTGCAGTAATATAATTATCCAGTCTTTGCTGCTTGGCTGACTAGACCTGGCAACGCTGCCAAGGCTCTCTGCAGCTTAACAAGAACATTTAATTATTACGATAAGAGTGCTTTAGCCAACATAGTTTAATCCATTTTGGGCGAGAACCCCTTTTGGTGTTAGCGTTACGTTATGCTTTAGCTATTTAAAAACAGCAGATCTACAAGCTCATAGCGCGCCACCGAGTGGCGCACTACGAGCTTGTAGGTCTGCTATTTTTGAAAAATCGAAGAACGACTGACATAGAAACATTGCTTTTTCAGAAAACTGTCAGGATGTAGAAGACATTTTTAGAATCTGATCTCAGGTCAGAATTGGTTAAGCATTTACATTTTCCCCAATAAAACCACTGTAAAAATATGAAAAAATATAAAATAATAATTGACGAGCGTGTGAGTGCTTCAGACAGCGGTGCGGAAACGTTTCATGTTGCTGGTGGTGCTGCTGAGGCCAAAATGTTGATCATGAGGATTGGATGAAAAATAGCTTTGGTCCGGCTTATAGAATCACTTGAATATGACAGAATATAAATTATAATAATTTATTAGCCCTGCAGTTCAAAGCCATGCACTGCGGTTGTTGGCACATTTGTTAGAATTTAGGTACTTTCCTATGTGGATTATGATGGGGACTTTCTCTTTTAATTCCACATTTTTATCCCACGATTTTGTAACCCATTTTTCACCCCTGTGTCAATTATCTAATGCAGGGGTTTTAGCAGGGGTTCATACAGAAAGTCCCTTTCGGCAACCCAGCCTCGGGTATATGGGCACTGATGACGCGGAGGAGGAAATTTACAATTTACAATTTAGGCATTTAGCAGACGCTCTTAATCCAGAGCGATTTACAATAATCAAGAACAAAAGCATGGGAATACATCACAAAAGCATTTATCATAAAACATGCGTAAGCTAAGAAAGTAACAGTGGAATATCTATATTATGAGACTATACATATAAACTATATATATACTACTATGCTATACATATGTACTATGGCGTGCTATGACTATATACAATGCAATTATAGTGCCGTCTACATAACATGCTATAAGTCTGTATCAGATGCTATCTAAGTCTAAGTCTGTATCAGATGCTATCTAAGTCTACAGAAATGCTATCTAAGGGGGTAGGGTAAGTGCTATGGGCCATGATGGAGTCTAAAAAGGTGGGTTTTCAGACTACGGCGGAAGATTGGGAGTGATGGAGGAAACACGCCGCCAGCACCCACATCGAACCCAGGACCTTCTAGCTGTGAGGCGACAGCACTACCAACTGTGCCACCGTGCCCCGGACTTTCTCTTTTAAATTCCCATCTGATCAAAACCATGAGCTTGACACAAAGTAGCTCATAACATGTCTACAGTGGATTTTTATGAAACAAACACTTAAAGATTAAATTCAAGCTTTTCGTACAGCGTTGGTGAGTTTGACGTCATTTAGCCTCGTTACCCAGGCTTTCATTTTGACGTCGTTTAGCCTTGTTACCCAGGCTTTCATTTTGACATCGTTTAGCCTCGGTACCCAGGCTTTCATTTTGACGTCGTTTAGCCTCGTTACCCAGGCTTTCATTTTGACGTCGTTTAGCCTTGTTACCCAGGCTTTCATTTTGACATCGTTTAGCCTCGGTACCCAGGCTTTCATTTGTCATTTAGCCCCGGTACCCAGGCTTTCATGTTGACGTTGTTTAGCCTCGGTACCCAGGCTTTCATTTTGACGTCGTTTAGCCTCGTTACCCAGGCTTTCATTTTGACGTCGTTTAGCCTTGTTACCCAGGCTTTCATTTTGACATCGTTTAGCCTCGGTACCCAGGCTTTCATTTGTCATTTAGCCCCGGTACCCAGGCTTTCATGTTGACGTTGTTTAGCCTCGGTAACCAGGCTTTCATTTTGACGTCGTTTAGCCTCGTTACCCAGGCTTTCATTTTGACGTTGTTTAGCCTCGGTACCCAGGCTTTCATTTTGACGTCGTTTAGCCTCGGTAACCAGGCTTTCATTTTGACGTCGTTTAGCCTCGGTACCCAGGCTTTCATTTTGACGTTGTTTAGCCTCGTTACACAGGCTTTCATTTTGACGTCGTTTAGCCTCGGTACCCAGGCTTTCATTTGTCATTTAGCCCCGGTACCCAGGCTTTCATTTTGACGTCGTTTAGCCTCGGTAACCAGGCTTTAATTTTGACGTCGTTTAGCCTCGTTACCCAGGCTTTCATTTGTCATTTAGCCTCGGTACCCAGGCTTTCATTTTGACGTTGTTTAGCCTCGGTACCCAGGCTTTCATTTTGACGTCGTTTAGCCTCGGTACCCAGGCTTTCATTTTGACGTCGTTTAGCTTCGTTACCCAGGCTTTCATTTTGACGTCGTTTAGCCTCGGTACCCAGGCTTTCATTTTGACGTCGTTTAGCCTCGGTACCCAGGCTTTCATTTTGACGTCGTTTAGCCTCGTTACCCAGGCTTTCATTTTGACGTCGTTTAGCCTCGGTACCCAGGCTTCAGCGCAAAAAATGAAAGCCTGGAGGAACGGCATTGGCCGCTCTGGGCTAGAAGTGGGAGGAGTCAACTCCATATACGGGCATAAAAGGGACACAGACATAATATCTGGGTGGTGGGGCATGCATTTCCAACTTGCATCGTTCCAAGTAGGCCAGTGCCCAACGGGCACCGCTGTAGAGGCTCCAACGGGCACCACTCTAGTTAACTCAATGGCAAGATGGCCGCGGTCTGCATTATGGTCAACAGCTTGGGAACATGGCGTACCTTAGCGAAGGACTTCTGCCCGTCATATTTGAGGTGTTTTGGGTAGACGTAGAGGTGGTTGTTGTAGATGGTGAAGGGCTGAGAACACTTGGCGATGCAGGGGACGAACTCCTCCACCTCCAGAAGGGCGCTGCCTGGCCCGTTGCCCTCAAAGTTCTTCACGGGGATGTAGGAGGAGGTCACGCAGTCTGCACACACAGAGCAGAGGGGAGGGGGGAGGGGACCAGGGTACGACATGTTTAACCTCATTCAGAGCAGAGGGGAGAGGAGAGGACCAGGGTACGACATGTTTAACCTCATTCAGAGGGGAGGGGACCAGGGTACGACATGTTTAACCTCATTCAGAGCAGAGGGGAGGGGAGAGGACCAGGGTACGACATGTTTAACCTCATTCAGAGCAGAGGGGAGAGGAGAGGACCAGGATACGACATGTAAGCTCATTCAGAGCAGAGGGGAGAGGAGGGGACCACGGTACGACATGTTTAACCTCATTCAGAGGGGAGGGGACCAGGGTACGACATGTTTAACCTCATTCAGAGCAGAGGGGAGAGGAGGGGACCAGGGTACGACATGTTTAACCTCATTCAGAGCAGAGGGGAGAGGAGAGGACCAGGGTACGACATGTTTAACCTCATTCAGAGCAGAGGGGAGGGGAGAGGACCAGGGTACGACATGTTTAACCTCATTCAGAGCAGAGGGGAGAGGAGAGGACCAGGGTACGACATGTTTAACCTCATTCAGAGCAGAGGGGAGGGGAGAGGACCAGGGTACGACATGTTTAACCTCATTCAGAGCAGAGGGGAGAGGAGAGGACCAGGGTACGACATGTTTAACCTCATTCAGAGCAGAGGGGAGAGGAGGGGACCAGGGTACGACATGTTTAACCTCATTCAGAGCAGAGGGGAGAGGAGAGGACCAGGGTACGACATGTTTAACCTCATTCAGAGCAGAGGGGAGAGGAGGGGACCAGGGTACGACATGTTTAACCTCATTCAGAGCAGAGGGGAGAGGAGGGGACCAGGGTACGACATGTTTAACCTCATTCAGAGCAGAGGGGAGAGGAGAGGACCAGGGTACGACATGTTTAACCTCATTCAGAGCAGAGGGGAGAGGAGAGGACCAGGGTACGACATGTTTAACCTCATTCAGAGGGGAGGGGAGAGGAGGGGACCAGGGTACGACATGTTTAACCTCATTCAGAGCAGAGGGGAGAGGAGAGGACCAGGGTACGACATGTTTAACCTCATTCAGAGCAGAGGGGAGAGGAGGGGACCAGGGTACGACATGTTTAACCTCATTCAGAGCAGAGGGGAGAGGAGGGGACCAGGGTACGACATGTTTAAATGTTTATTATGTGTGCAAATCTTTGAATATATATTCTTTCACAGCAAATGTTTTTTTATTTAACTCATATCGTTGCTTCTGGGGGGGGGGGGGGGGTCTCTGGCTTACTGGTCATATCTGGAGCCACGTTGTCAACGGTTACGTCCAGGTTCCCCAAGAGGACTGGAAGCTTGGCCATCTTCTCAGGTCTGGAAGGACAGGGAGGGAGAGAGAGGTAGAGAGAGAGAGAGAGAGAGAGAGAGAGAGAGAGAGAGAGAGGTGTAGAGAGGTAGAGAGAGAGAGAGGTGTAGAGAGAGAGAGAGAGAGAGAGAGAATTATCCAATAATAATAATAATAATCCAAACCATGTGTGCTGGTCTGGATATCATGGATATTGCTTAATTTATACATGTCATTGTCGGAGTGATGAGCTGAAAATAGCAGATCTACAAGTCGTCACGATTCAACGTGTGCTGAGCTACTTTCAGCGCCGGTCGTGACGGCAAAGTATATATATCTGGCTTCACAGTGTTCTGAAGACATGTGTCTGAGGATGTGCAGAGCTATGGAGGGGCTGAGTAGAAACCTGCTCAGAGCAGTGGGATCCAAAACAAATCCAGCCCGTGACCCAGAAGAGAAACATGATGTCTCTCCCCGGGACCAAAAAGTAGTGAAAATAGCAGATCGGCTAATGTTCACTATTATAGTTTGGGTCGCGGGGCAAATGTTGAATTTCTATTTTTGGGAAGCCCTGACTTAGCCCATTCTGGGCGGGAACTAAGCATTATGTAATACTTTAGCTATTGGAAAATAGCAGATCTACAAGCTCATAGCGCGCCACCGAGTGGCGCGCTATGAGCTTATAGGTCTGCTATTTTTGAAAAAATAAATAAATCTTTGAATATATAATCATTCAGAAGACTTTTTTTACATTTCGAGTCGACGTCAGGCCTAAATGGGTTAGAGCAGGGGGGTGTGGGCGGGGCCTGAGGGGAGAAAACGTACTTCCTGAAATCCGTCAGGAGTTTGAACATGTCTTCGTCTGACATCCGGCTGCTGTCCTGTCGGTAGAGCGCCGAGAAGCGGGAGCTTTTGTCCAGAGTCCCCGAAGCGTCTTTGAACACGGGCCTATCAGAGAACAGACACAGATATACACAGGCCTATCAGAGAGCAGAGACACACACACACGGGCCTATCAGAGAACAGACAGACACACGGGCCTATCAGAGAGGAGACACAGAGACAAACAGACGCACAGTTCCAAATGCACCGTCCCACACACACACACGCACCAGGTCCAATTCACCGTTCCACACGCACGCACGCAGAAAAGTAAAAACAAAAAAATCTTTTAAAAAAGACCAAGACAAAATCTAAATTTGCTGTCAAAATTACCACTGCCTCGCACGCACATACACACCAAAACAAGAACATCAGAAAAGAGCTTTGCTCTGGATTTGTATGCAAAACACTTCCCTGAGATGCCCCCTCTGTTGTAAATTAAGTACCCACAGTTGGTCTGAGAAGAAAACCAATAAATCAAGCGGCTCAAGGCCCAAGAGATGCTCCACGACAACTCTCTGAAAACAACTCATTTGAAGTGCACTAGCTGCAGCCTTGTAACACCTCACCGGGTGTTATTGATGCTATTGGGGTTTTTTTCCAGTGTTATGTACCTGGCTGCCCAGGTGAAGGGCATTACGGGTGTTTCAGTGTACCTGGCGGTAGGGCTTTAAGCAACTAAGTCGACTATTCAACTAGTCAACTAGTAAATCCACTAGTTGACCTTCCTGGTACTAGTTGACTAGTTGTTTTTTTTATGCCTCAAGATCAGATAGAATGATAGATTGTACAGTTTTTAAATGTACAAATATAAAACAAATATGTTTTTCTTTTTTTTTTTTTTTACATAATAGGTAGTTAAACAACTAGTCGACTAGTTGACTAGTAAACTAGGCAACTATTCGACTAGTAAACTAGGCAACTATTCAACTAGTAAACTAGGCAACTATTCAACTAGTAAACATCCCTAGAAGTGACGCCCTACCTGGCGGCCCAGGCGAAGGGCATTCTGTACTGTCCCAGTCGGCTGCAGGCCGTCCTGGCGTTCTTCAGCACCTTCTGCGCCACCTGCCCCAAGGAATGATGGGAAATTAAGTATTATTATTCAGGAGAGGGTATAAGACATATGGGCTGTATTTTGCGTGTCTTATAAGTACCAGGTCTTATTCCCTATAACTTGAGTAAACTAAAGACCTGGAGGCGTGATCAAT
>NC_139715.1:24752215-24789715 GCF_964188405.1 Protomyctophum parallelum | reverse complement strand
GTCCATGCAGCCTCGATATGATGTATAGCAGCCCCAATACTCTATGGAGTGATTGACTGATTGATTGATTGACTGATTGATTAGCTTACGCATGTTTCTTGATAAATGTTTTTATGTGATGTATTCCCATGCTTTTTTGTTCTTGCTTAATGTAAGTCGCTCTGGATTAAGAGCGTCTGCTAAATGCAGACTGACTGATTGATTGATTGATTGGAATTCAACAACGAACAACGAAAGCACAGGTCAATACATAAACTGCTACAAGGATGAAGCCAGAAAAAAAGACTTGTTTGCATCAGGGTCCTCCATTTTCAATTCATCAGAACATTTAAAGACGTACAAGTATACACTTCTATGAAAAACAGGAAATCATACAGTTAAAGTAAAGTAAAAAATTATAATAAAATCACACTTGTGTGAAGTGAGGGGCACTTTACCAACATCACTTGTGACATATGACATCAATTTAACATCACAAAATAGCAGTTTATAAGAATCGTGGTCCCTTATTGGCAGAGGTTTTCCATTTCATGTTTGTGTTGGAGACAGAACAACATTAAACTCTGTCACTCTGTTTTACTCTGTTTCACTCTGTTTGTCTAGCAATTATTAAACCTGTGTATAGTATAGTATACTGGCCTCACTTACTTCCTGGACTAAAATTCCCATAATGCTTTGGTGCACTGCTCCTCCCTGTGGATAGGGGGAGGGCTGTCTTACTGAGACAACATGTAGTCCAGGAAGTAAGTGAAGGCCAGTGTCCATGTCATCAGAGACAATGGGCTCACTGCTAAAATCTAAAATATCTAAAACCACGTATTACACACATGAAGACCCCCAGGAAAGTGTTCTAAATCTTCTAAACGTCATTAATATATATTTTTGTAGCAAAAAGGGTGAAGTGTCCCTTTAATACAACAAAGAGGAAAAAGACGGCGTGTGTTTAGCGCGTTGCAGAGAACGAGAGAGCAGGGTACCTGAAAACTGTCCTGGAAACTTCCAGACGAAGGGTCTGACTCTGGTTTCCCCATCTCGTCGTCTGTGGGACAGATTAACAGGAGGAGAGGAGGTGAAGTTGGCAAACTGGAAGGATATGGAACTTAAACACAGGAGACAGGTTGGCATCTCTGACAGGGACACGGTGAGAGAAGGACTCCATCAGAATCATTGGTTTTCCACAGAGTCCTTGAAGAGTTTAAATGAGTAAACATCCCCGATATCAATTATTCTGCGAGCCGCGCGCGGCTGGTCAGCAACAATAATTCAAAACAAACTAATCTTGATTTAGTTCAGTCATAGGGCTGTATTTTGCGTGTCTTAAGTACCAGGTCGTATTACTTAAGACCTGGAGGCGTGATCAATGCCATTTGGCTATTCTGAGTGGCCAAAGAGCATTGACCACGCCTCCAGGTCTTAAAACACACACACACACACACACACACACACACACACACACACACACACACACACACACACACACACACACACACACACACACACACACACACACACACACACACACACACACACACACACACACACACACACACACACACACACACACACACACACACACACACATTTTTTTCCTTTTTTATTAACGTGAAAATATATCTCGGCGAGAATGTGATATGAACGTGTAAAAAAAAAAAGTTAGTTTCTAGTGCATTCCTGTCAGAAGTTATGATTTTTTTAAGAAATCTCTCCTTGTTCTGCTGTGCACATTCATTTGGTGATTGGAGACTGACGCATCTCTCTCTCTCTCTCACACACACACACACACACACACACACACACACGCACACGCCAGCATGATCGCTGATAGGGGGAACTGTTCTTACCAGTAGCAGCCATAATATATTAGCATATGCTCTCTAGCATGATAGCATCACAAAAGGAGTGAACTCTGATCATTGTTAAGCAAAACTGTCACGGAGGATCTGCTTTTTCCCTGTGCCCACTTCTTCTGAAGCCGCATTCATACACAGGTGGAACAAATTAACGAGGAACAGCTAACGAGCAACGCGCAGATCAGCTGTTTTCGTGGTGTGTGTGTTGTGAGAGACGAGAGAGATTTATAAAGAGCGGGGGAGACGCGCTGATATCTCAATGGTTATTTTTTTAATTAATTAGAAAAGTGTGTGTGTGTGTGGGTGTGTTGGGAGGGACGAGAAAAGAGCGGGGGAGACGCGCTGTGCGCTCTGATCGAGACGGTTATTTTTTAATTAATTAAAAACAAATGGTCCGAATGTTCACTCGGAAATTCCTGCCGAAGTTCGAGTCCTAAAATAAGGGCTAGGGTACAGCCTTAACACACACACACACACACACACACACACACACACACACACACCCCCACCGTCATGGAGGTCCCCGTTCCTCCGGTCCTGCATGGCCTGTTCGAAGCAGCTGTGGAGGATCTTGTTGAGCGTGCCGATCCACTCGTCCATCTCCAGCTCGCTGTCGGCCGCCAGCAGGTACGTGCTCTTGTCCTGCATCTTCAGCTCGAAGGCGAAGCGACGCACCTTGCTGTTCTGAAAGACCACGCAGGGTAGAGGGTACACGTCCATACATTTAAGACCTCGGACTGTGGCCTCGGAGACCGAATGCATTTCGTTTTCACGAGAGAAAAAAAAGAAAAAGCCCGGGCAAACGAGCCACATTTCCTGGTCTAGGAGGAGTATAGGGATTGAGCTCGATACCCGATATTCCCGATAACAAGCTTATCGAGTAGCCAGTATTAATAAGCTTTGGGCTTATCGAGTACCCGGTATCAATAAGCTCTGTGCTTATCGAGTACCCGGTATCAATAAGCTCTGTGCTTATCGAGTACCCGGTATCAATAAGCTCTGGGATTATCGAGTACCCGGTATCAATAAGCTTTGTGCTTATCGAGTACCCGGTATCAATAAGCTCTGGGCTTATCGAGTACCAGGTATCAATAAGCTTTGTGCTTATCGAGTACCCGGTATCAATTAGCTCTGGGCTCATCAATCCTGTTATCGAGCATAGCGGCCCATGACATCCTGTTTAACCCATTTAGACCGTACGACGTGTGGGAACGTCATAACTAATCCAACCGACGGGTGTGCGTTGTCGTTCACTTCCCTGTTTACCGTTCACAAAGAAAGGCTCGGTGTGCGTAATCTAAGGAGCTCTCCATGGTTTTAACCAGATGGATACACTAAGCTCTTCATTTCTGACTTCAATGTGCCTCTCGTTCAAAATATGAAGCGAGGGATTATTCAGCGATAATAGCGGTAATGATTGCGAGGTAAGCGAGCAAAAATATATCTCCCGGTGTTTGTCCGGAAGGGAAGGCTTACAGAGTAAAAACGGCCATATCTTCCCGGCACCCGGGTTCTATTTTGAAAGAAATCCCAGCGCTGATTGTGTTAAACAATCAAGACAAAAGAGGCGGTCATGAAATAAATCTAATCGCCCACGCTGCCTGGCACAAAATGTCTAAAAGTGTATACCTGCCGACAAAGTTGGGTGTAACGAGTAACGGAAAATCTCGTTACTGTAACGACACTACTTTGGTCGGTAGCGAGTAATATAACGACACTACTCCTCCAAAATTGATAATCACACTACAGTTACTGGTCGCTTTAGTGCTGCAGTTACTCGTTACTTAATTGCGTCATGTGGCTGCTTTCAGCAGTGTTGCTTTGGACTAATGCACAACGGAGATGAGTTGAACATGAACAGTAATGGTGCGCTGGAGTCGCGGACTAGAACATGTCAAATTTACGTCGTTTCGGTATTAAAATCTCTGCAGAAGCACTGCTCACAGCGAGCCAGTCTCCCACTGTCACAGAGACGGAGCAGTTGGGGTGTTGCCATGTCCGCTTATTATAAGCGACTTTGGGCTTGTTGTATAATAGCCTAGTCAGGCTTCGTTTGGGCTTGTTTTCATAGACATGGCTGCTTGTTTCTCTTCCAAAACCTGGCAACACTGCCAGCTGGGAGGGTCTTGTTTGTTGTAGAATGTATGTGCTCTCAGATAATCACTAGTTAGTTAATGCAGAGATGAATAAACCAAATATGCCGACATGAAAAACTACATTTAATGAGCATGGAGCAGGGAACTCCACATCATAAAGAAAGGGATCCTAAAGCACTGTGAACATATAGGCTACTGATTTCTCTCAGTCTCATTATTTTTATTTGAATATATTTGATTTGATTGATTGAAGAATTGATTAGAAGTTTGCATAGAAAAAGTTTTACAAGGTCAAGAGAACCACTGCACTAGACCGTTTTGGAAAGGCCCATTTTGTTTTATTCCTCAGTCCACAACCTGGTAAAGAGCATAAAGAAAGATGTTGTGTATGTCCTCCTTATTAGGATTATAAAGATTTGTTAAGTGGTAAATTATGTGACAATGCGACATGTGATTTTATGGAGTAACGCAAAAGTAATGTAACGAGTAATGTAACTAGTTACTTTCTCCAGGGAGTAATAAAGTAATGTAAGGCATTACTTTTTTCAAAAGTAATATGTAATATGTAGTGCCTTACTTTTATGAGTAACGGACCCCAACTCTGCCTGCCGACCATGCAGCGCTGTCCGGGTAAACAAAATTTCACTTTTAAAGTGACGGTCTTTAATATTATTTTATTGGTAAAAAGGTCAATTGCCTTCCGTCTGTTAGAGAAGTACTGTATTTGAAGGCCCTAGTAAAGTATACTGGTTCTGTTCAGAATAGCCTTTTTGTTTCCCGTATTTCCACAAAATAATAGAAAATGCTCAATAAGAACCCGGCTCGATAAGAACCCGGTTCGATAAGCCTGATCGATAAGGTGCTCGTTATCAATAAAAAATTAACGAGCTCCATTCCTATCTAGGAGTGGGAGTGAACAGGTCCATTTGGCTTCATTTTACATTCTCAAGAGTTAAATTATTGTTAAACATCTGCATTACTTAATTTAGTCTACACAATTAGAGAATGTAGTATAATTGTTATCTTGCCTGTTATCTCTCCTATCTTACCAATATCAATACAGCATGGAATTGTGAACAAAATCATATTCAACAAAATGTTCTTTAGTTTTGGGTCTGAGAGGCTAAACGTCATCAAATGTGACCAGATTTGACTGAGAGCCTGCCATCTCGCAAAGGACCACCATTGTCCTACATCCTAGTATTAATAGATCAGCCATATCGACATTAACTAGTAGTAGTAAGTGTTACCAATGGTAGTAATGAAAGGTAGGGTATTAAAGTGATATTGTTTTTGGTTAAAACAAAAGGTGTTTTTGTTAAACGGTTAAAGCACTATTTTCTGATAGTAATCGTTGCTATAGAGTGTTTGTTCAGCAACAGGAGTCTCTTCAATAAACGGAAAGAAAATACATTTTCAGGTCAGTTGCAAAAATTAGTTTTTTCTCTGTCATTTCGCTGGTTTAATATCTGTATCCTGTCTGAGTTATCTATGGCACAGTGGTTCCCAAAGTGGGGTCCGGGGACCCCTCAGGGGTCCTTGAGGGAGTTCCAGGAGGTCCCCAGGTAAATGATGGAACCAAATGGACAACTCTGAGAGTGTACAAATGAAACACAAGTCTGTAACTCTTAGAGTTAAATTAACATTGATTTTACTGGCATACATTTTCAAATGGGGGTCCCTGGCATATGTTTTCAAATGGGGGTCCCTGGCATATGTTTTCAAATGGGGGTCCCTGGCATATGTTTTCAAATGGGGTCCCTGGAATATGTTTTCAAATGGGGGTCCCTGGCATATGTTTTCAAATGGGGTCCCTGGCATATGTTTTCAAATGGGGTCCCTGGCATATGTTTTCAAATGGGGTCCCTGGCATATGTTTTCAAATGGGGTCCCTGGCATATGTTTTCAAATGGGGTCCCTGGCATATGTTTTCAAATGGGGTCCCTGGCATATATTTTCAAATGGGGGTCCCTGGCATATGTTTTCAAATGGGGTCCCTGGCATATGTTTTCAAATGAGGGTCCCTGGCATATGTTTTCAAATGGGGTTCCCTGGCATATATTTTCAAATGGGGGTCCCTGGCATATGTTTTCAAATGGGGTCCCTGGCATATGTTTTCAAATGGGGTCCCTGGCATATGTTTTCAAATGGGGTCCCTGGCATATGTTTTCAAATGGGGTCCCTGGCATATGTTTTCAAATGGGGTCCCTGGCATATGTTTTCAAATGGGGTCCCTGGCATATGTTTTCAAATTGTTTCCCTGGCATATGTTTTCAAATGGGGTCCCTGGCATATATTTTCAAATGGGGGTCCCTGGCATATGTTTTCAAATGGGGTCCCTGGCATATGTTTTCAAATGGGGTCCCTGGCATATGTTTTCAAATGGGGTCCCTGGCATATATTTTCAAATGGGGGTCCCTGGCATATGTTTTCAAATGGGGTCCCTGGCATATGTTTTCAAATGAGGGTCCCTGGCATATGTTTTCAAATGGGGTTCCCTGGCATATATTTTCAAATGGGGGTCCCTGGCATATGTTTTCAAATGGGGTCCCTGGCATATGTTTTCAAATGGGGTCCCTGGCATATGTTTTCAAATGGGGTCCCTGGCATATGTTTTCAAATGGGGTCCCTGGCATATGTTTTCAAATGGGGTCCCTGGCATATGTTTTCAAATGGGGTCCCTGGCATATGTTTTCAAATGGGGTCCCTGGCATATATTTTCAAATGGGGGTCCCTGGCATATGTTTTCAAATGGGGTCCCTGGCATATGTTTTCAAATGGGGTCCCTGGCATATGTTTTCAAATGGGGTCCCTGGCATATGTTTTCAAATGGGGGTCCACGGGGCTAATTAGTGTCAATCTGGGGGTCCTTGACGTGAATACGTTTGGGAACCAACCAGCGCTGTATGCTGATTGGATAAAGTTGGTACGTCGAACCTGAAATTGCATTTTCTGTTTCATGAAGACCTGGAGAAAAAACACTGTATAGCAAGGAGTAGAGTACCGTCAGAATACAGAGCCCTTTAACACTTATCTTAACCAAAGAAAATCACTTACCCTACCTTAATTTTAAAGGATCCATTCCATTTACTGTAGCAGAACCTTTCCCGTGAACAAACATGCACAATAGCAGCGTCCAGACTCTGTTTGACCTGAACGGAATGGAACTTTAATTAGTATATCATTGGTAAACACGTGGTGTTTACTTCACACCCTGCCTATACGAGTTCATGTCAAAATGGGCGACAAATCAAACTCAGCTTCTTCTACGCGACGGTAGAATCTGTTCTCCTATATGACAGTGAATGCTGGACCCTGAAGCCAACCCTGCAGAAGGCTCTAGACGGGGTGCTACACCAGAATTGTACGTGTAGTGCTCAACATCAGCAAGAGTACCAACGAGAATCTGTATGCCGGAATATTCAGGGTGAGCGACAAAAGCAGCCAGGAGAATGAAGCCCAACACACACCGGCTCTGTCCGACTCGACGCTGGAAGATAGAACTGGTTCTATTGGCGTGTCAGGCGAGGCGCCAGCGCGCGTCGGACGCCGCCGGTGTGCGATAGGTTAATTGAAAATAATGGAGGCGGCTGTTTTGACGCGCGGCGGTCGCAGACGGTGTGTGATGGGCTTGAGACTATAGCAGGACAGCGCCAAAGACACCAGGAGCTGCCAGCCAGCAGACTGGTGCTGTGGGAACCAACACACATGGGCACCGGTCACGAGGACGTCCCACACTAACATTATGTGACCAGATTTGACTGAGAGCCTGCCATCGCGCAAATTCCAGCTTTTCACCAGAGGAGAAAACTTTTTTTTTCTCAAAATGTGTTAATAGCACAGGCAGACTCTTCACATACTAGAGCATGTCTGAAATAAGTGTCAGAGCTGAAATCGACATGTAAATATGAAATAAATGCTTAAACATGTAGCTAGGTGTAATGTTAGAGTCCACAGAAGTGAACCTTTCAAGCCTGTTTTCTCAACTCGCTCTGTTTCTCTGCAATACATTACTCTATAAATCTCCAAAATTGCTGGGTCAAACTGAACAACCCATATGTCAATTTGAAGCTATGATTCCCTGCTTTCATATGACATGAAAAAACTAAAATTCAAAAAAATCCAATGGCAGTCCCTCAGTCAAATTTTGTCACATATTATGTACAGAATAACTATCTACTTCTGGGCTGCCTCCCTACTTTCTTCACCGTGGAGGAGCATAGGGATATTTTTGTGCTGCATTCGTCTAAAAGCGCCAAATATTGCACATATGTAGCCTATAGGGCATGCTCTAATGATTTAAGCTAGGGGGCGCCCCGAGCCGGCAACCTTTGGGGGGCGCCACATCGGCCAAATCCATATGGCCACCACTAACATATATATAAGGAAAAATTGTCAAAATGTCATTATGCTTTAAGTAGCATGTGACGTGTTAAACTAGGGGGGTTTCATGATTCTGAATCCATTCCAAGCATTAGTTTTGCACAAGAAAACACTCGTTGGGCTGAAAACATCCATAGCCGCCATTACTAGCCTCGGAAACCCAGACGTTTTTATTTCCAGGGAGGAAAAAAAAGTCTGGGGCCGAGTCCACTTCAATTCGGCTTAGAGTATAGCACAAACGTCGATCACTCTTTCGTCTGCACCCTTGTTAATTAGTTGCATGTCCAGCAGCTGTGTCTAGTTTCTCCCGGCGGATCCTGCCGGGAGCTGCCTGTATGCCTGTATAAAAAGCATAGGTGAGTTCCAGTCTACATCATCACAAATGTGATTGAAGTCAGTCCGCACATTTGGGCAAGTGGCTTTGGCAACCTTCCTATTCCCAGGTGGCATTTCTACCCACTCACTCAGCCCCCACAATATGCCTCATATATCCCCGTGAACCACAGGCAGCCGTTAGGTTTTATACAGGAACAGATTTGCATCTCCGTCGGTCGGGTGCAGCAGCACGCCATGCGCTCTCCCGTGTATGTTTGAAGACCAATCCTGGAGACTGATTAGACAACTCCTCCTGTGTTTAGGTAGGTCTCTTAAGCCCTGAGGGATGTGGCCTAGCTGGGACTGAATCCTCTTGTTTGTTTAATTTACCCTGAAAATGTTCTGGTTTATTTACTGGAAGCGGTTTATGTGTAACAGTTGGTTGATATGAGTTCACTTTGTTTGGTAAACAATTGAAAATTAAAGGACTGAACTCCAGTGTTCCAACTCTGTCTAGTGCAGTGGTTCCCAAAGTGTGGTCCGGGGACCCCCAGGGGTCATTGAGGGAGTTCCAGGGACTTCCAGGGGTCCTTGAGGGAGTTCCAGGGACCCCCAGGGATCCTTGGACCCCCAGGAGTCCTTGAGGGAGTTCCGGGGACTTCCAGGAGTCCTTGAGGGAGTTACAGGGACCCCCAGGGGTCCTTGAGGGAGGTCCAGGGACCCCCAGGTGTCATTGAGCCTTGAGGGAGTTCCAGGGATCCCCAGGGGTCCTTGAGGGAGGTCCAGGGACCCCCAGGGGTCATTGAGCCTTGAGCGAGTTCCAGGGATCCCCAGGGGTCCTTGAGGGAATTCCAGGGGGTCCCCAGCTACATGATAGTCAGGAACCGTGGGCACGGTGGCACAGTTGGTAGTGCTGTCGCCTCACAGCTAGAAGGTCCTGGGTTCGATTCCCGCTCGGGGCGCTGTGGGTGCTGGCGGCGTGTTTCCTCCTCCGCGTCATCAGTGCCCATACCCGAAGGCGGGGTTGGCGAAAGGGCCTTTCTGTGTGGAGTTTGCATGTTCTCCCCGTGTCCCCTAGGGTAGGTACTAGGTACCCTCACAAAAACATGCCGTAATCCTGGTCTCTAAACTGCCTCCCCCTGGCCAGCCGGGACGCCTGATGGAGGGGAAAGGAACTGGTTGGAATAACGTGTTCCTTCCACGCGCTACGTCCAACCAGGGAAACTCCCCCCTGTCAGGTGTAAAGGAGCAACTTGGACACTCAAGCATGAAGGAAGCATGAGTTAAGTCCGTTGCTCTCCCTAGGTTGGCAGAGGGTGTGTAGAGCCCAGGATCACATCACAGGATGATTGACACAGGGGTGAAAAATGGGTTACAAAATCGTGGGACAAAAAATATAAATTTAAAATAAGATAGTCAGGAACCAAATGGACCCAGGGTCTGTAACTCTGAGAGTGTACAAATGGAACCAAATGGACCCGTTGGACACTCTCAGAGTTAAATTATCATTGATTTTATACAATATAAATTGGGGTCCCAGATATAGAAATATCTTAATATAATTAAATGGGGGGGTCCGTAGACTAATGCATGTCAGACTGGGGGTCCTTGAAATGAGAATCCCTGCTATAGCCGTATAAATCTTCTCTTATATTGGGGGTCCCTGGGCATATCTTTTTCAAATAGGGGGGGTGGGGGGTCCGCGGGGCTAATTAGTGTCAATTTGGGGGTCCTTGACATGAAAGGTTTTGGGAACCCCTGCTCCAGTCTACAGTATGTGCATTGATTGATTGATATGTTTATTGACAATGTTTAAAAATGCACATAGTTTTACATCACCATCAAAAGGATAAATGCAAGAAAGCCAGCTGCTTATTTCCATTGCAGTCCCTTAGTTAAAAATGAAACACAGCAATGAATGTGTTAGCTCTGGTCCATAGCCTTCTACTGCTTCAGTATAAGGCTATGGGACTTTCGGTTTTAAATCTCAAATCGAAATCAGACCAGCCTCTCCTCTTTAGCGTAAATAAAAAGAAAGTTTTTGCTACTCACCAAAACAAAGGCGGGTTGTGTCATTAGAAAGCTTACTTTCCTTAGTGGACACACTCTGAGCCCCCCACCACACGTATAAACGGTACTTTTTGGCCAAAAGGGGATTTTGTTTCCACCGGGAAAAAAAGAGGAGAGGCTGGTCTGATTTCGATTTGAGATTCAAAACCGAAAGTCCCATAGCCTTACACTGAAGCAGTAGAAGGCTATGGACCAGAGCTATGGATGTGTATGAGTGAGCGTGTCCATGTGAGTGTTTTAGGAATGTGTTATGTAATAATTAATTATATTATTAGTTTTTTTTCTTTTCGTGTGAGTGCGTATGTCTGTGTATGTATGTACGTGTGCCTATATGTACAGTATGTGTACACAAGAGACAATGGGTACATAACACACATCAGGGGGGTATGCAATAGTAAAAGGATATACAGCATTCAATGTACAATCATTTCAAGAAATAGTAGAGATAAAACAAAAAGAAAAAGACATTTACAAATTAGATGGACATTCATGGTGTACCTGAACGACGCCCATGCAGGAGTCCAGGAAGATGGTTCCCTTGGGCTCCTTGGAGGTCTTCTCATCCTTGTAGAAGTTCAGGTTGTAGGAACCGTCTCCCAGCTGGGCCAGATGGAAGTACCTTCTCTTGAAGGACTGGGGAGGGGAACATAAACCAGAGCCATAGAGTCAGACAGAGTTAGGACATTGAGGGCTCAGAAAACCGAGCGCTCGAGCTCTGTTCATGCAGCCTGGATGGAGAGGGACAAGCTGGAGTCTGAAATACATTGTTTTCAACGAGGGCGGCGCAAATAAGAGCTATTGTAGGCAATGTGTGCAACATGACAACTGTTTTAAAGTATTGTACAGTAACAACTAAACGTCTCTGTAATGTTGTACAATTACTACAAAACAATCTAAAATAAAGGGATTTAACGATCATTAAAGCTGGGCCTGGGTCCAATGCATTTCTGCCTACTTCCGGTCCAGGACTTGTCCCCATTTGTTCTTGTCCCCATGCATTCTCAATAGAAGTCTATAAGAGCCGCCATTGGACTGAAGCCCCATGAAGTGACCAATAGAAGACTATGTAGGAGAGCCGCCATTGGACTGAAGCCCCATGACGTGACCAATAGAAGTCTATGTAGAAGAGCCGCCATGGGACTGAAGCCCCATGACGTGACCAATAAGTCTATGTAGAAGAGCCTCCATTGGACTGAAGCCCCATGAAGTGACCAATAGAAGTCTATGTAGAAGAGCCTCCATTGGACTGAAGCCCCATGAAGTGAACGGAGTTGTCGTAACTCTGTCTACTCTATGGCTCTGGGAGAACATAAACAAACCAAATGGGCCTCTCTTTTCTCTAAAAATAACCCATAGTGGAGAACAGGGCGTGGGAAATAAAACGTAGGAGAAAATCCACTTCAAACCACAGCAGGCTACTGTAGAAGACCAATATAGATGTTGTATCGTTACATGAGGATGAAAATGTGCCGGTATTTAAACACATGATTGAAAAGGAGAGGCTTTACTACATCATAACGTAACCGCACGGATGTTGAGGAACGACTACTTACTACCTACAAACTATAATGTGGTTGTAAACATGAGTAATCACATCTCCACAGTAACATGACAAGTGTTAAAGGACTCAGTGGGGTGACCCCTACAGGATCGGCTATTTACAGCATGCAAACAAGTGTAAAATGACTATAGTCCCTTCATACGTAGCCTGGAACTCACCTATGCTTTAGTCGACAGAAATCAACCCTGTCGTGCACTCACTGAGGCTGACTCCAGATGCACTGTGGGTAGTGTAGTTTAGTGTGAAGGTGGTAAAACACTCACCCTCATGGTGACGCTGATGGCGCTGTTCATGTTTCCTTTGTACAGCCAGCCGTGCTTGGAGACCCCTCCCTTCTGGGCGCCCAGCGAGGCTGTGTCCTGTTGGAGGTAACAAGATAATTAGGACAGGAGGGGGAACGTCGCATTTGGGCGTGGCGGCGCGGCCGGCGCAAAACACAACAACAAGAGACAATGACGCACTCCCTTTGCATTGACGTGGGTTTGAACACACACTGTACGCGTGCATGCGTGCGTGCGTGCGCACACATAACCTCTCCTGCTCGCCTGTCACAACAGTTTTCACTTCAAGGACCCCCAGAATTATCCGTATTTGGCACCTATCTGAAAATATGTTGTTCCAGGGACCCCAAGAAGCAAAGATTTGAGTTAAAAACGTTTGCTCTGAAAGAATATATATCCAAAGCTCGTAGCGCTATGAGCTTGTAGATCTGCTATTTTTCAACAGCTAAAGTATAACATAATGCTTAAAACACCAAAAGATGTGTCCTGTCCTGAAGGCGTTAAACTCAGTGCTGCCCTGTCTCCAGGGCCTTAGTTTCCAACCACCACATCCTGACCAGCCACTAAAAGGTCAACAGCCTTTAATCCAATCAATTCCTGAAGCAAGGTAATTATCGGGCCGGTGTATCATGTTGTGAGAGTGACCTCTCAATCTCGAGATGTCACAGATAGAGAGAGAGAGGTGTGTGTGTGTGTGTGTGTGTGTGTGTGTGTGTGTGTGTGTGTGTGTGTGTGTGTGTGTTACAAGCCAGTCAGGCCGCTGGGAAATGTAAAGAGAGGTTCTGCCATGCATGTACCATAATATGATATGCTGAAATAAAGGGTGGCCCTTTAGATTAAAACGCAAATAAATATCCAAACTTCTAGGACCACAAAATAGCTTCTTTCTACTCGGCCTGTGTCTTATAGGAGGGCCGCGGGCAGTTCAGAAACCAGTATGTGTCTCATAGGAGGGCTGCGGGCAGTTCAGAAACCAGTCTGTGTCTCATAGGAGGGCTGTGGGCAGTTCAGAAACCAGTCTGTGTCTCATAGGAGGGCTGTGGGCAGTTCAGAAACCAGTCTGTGTCTCATAGGAGGGCTGTGGGCAGCTCAGAAACCAGTCTGTGTGTCATCATAGGAGGGCTGTGGGCAGTTCAGAAACCAGTCTGTGTCTCATAGGAGGGCCGTGGGCAGTTCAGAAACCAGTCTGTGTCTCATAGGAGGGCTGCAGGCAGTTCAGAAACCAGTCTGTGTCTCATAGGAGGGCTGCGGGCAGTTCAGAAACCCGTCCACCAGTGACATCTACGATGGGGAATCTAAGCTAATAGGGCTGCTGTGTCTCAGCTGTGTCATCGCTAGGGACACATGCTTCAGTAGGCAGGAACTGGGGGTGGCAACGAAGGACCGGGAAGTCTGGCGTAGCATTGTGGAATCCATGATCTCCACCGCGGTCGAAAAATGATGATGACGATGAATAAAGTGAATCCACCGCACGTCGAAGCATAGCCTAGAATGTGGCTCAAATACGGAGGGCTATCAGCATGTTTTCAGATGGGGGTCGGCGTCCAATTACATATATTTTGGGGGGCTTTGACATGAACATGTTTGAGAACGATTGACATATAGAAACATGAGGTTTTTCAGAAAACTGAAGGCATTTATTTTGTAGAAGAAGGTCCTCGTGTCTGACTAAATGGAGTTAACTGTCAAGGGCTACAGCAGTATGACAGATCGCCACAGCAGTAATTGAGCAACATCAAGTGTGATTTGGAAGGAGGATCGCGTTTCTACCAGAGAGCGTTTAAATGGCTTTTTCCAAACCTGGTTAACGTTCACTTCTTACCTCATCTTTTTCCACGTCTTCGTCCACCTCGAACAGATGAGCGGCCAGCTTCTCCGGTCGAGGTGATTTGCTGGAAGAAAAGAGAAAATGACCGCCCAACATATCTTAGGATAGGCGTAAAGAAATAAGAATAGCCAGTAACTTTGATACATTTATAACATTTATAAATTATTATTTTCACCCCTGAATTTAGCCAAAATCATGAGCTCAGTTAGATTACTTATAGTTAGTTACTTCAATCAGCAAAAGTAGAGTAAAAGAAAACCTGAACAAAAACAAATTATAGGAAATATCTTTATTTTTCACCCCCCCCCCCTAATCTACAGAATTATTATGCTACTCTGTAGTATTCTCCGCTCATCACCTCACAATGAAGATCATTGTGATTTTTGACAGCACTCTGCCATTCGCACGCACAGACACACCACGCACACATACACCATACCCTCTTCTATTTCAAACGCATGTCAGACAAGCTTTCCATTAGCTTCACGGCATACTGACCCCATTGTGCACACACACACACACACACACACACACACACACACACACACACACACACACACACACACACACACACACACACACACACACACACACACACACACACACACACACACACACACACACACACACAGAAGTAACAATGTCTACATTGGTATAGCATGCAACGCCCTGCTGTCTCCATTCATAACACTACAATGTGTTCATTCGCAAGTGGTGGAAAGTAACTAAGTACATTTACTTAAGTACTGTACTGTATTTATTTTTACTTTGCTTGAGTATTTCCAATTTTCCAATCTCAAGAGGCAAATATTTACTCCACTCCAATTATTTGAAAACTTACTTTGTAGATTTTGATTATTATTATTACAAATAATACATACATTAACCCATTTAGACCTGAGGATGATTCTACAAATGTCTTCTAAATCCTGGACATTTTTCTGAAAAAAAAACATGTTTCTATGTCAGTGGTGCTCAACCTTTTTCATGTCAAGGACCCCCAGAATTATCTGTATTTGGCCGCGGACCCCCATCTGAAAATATGTAGTTCCAGGGACCAGGGGACCAGGGATTTAAAAAAAAATAGCAGATCTACAAATCTACAAATAGCAGATGTACAAGCTATGAGCTTGTAGATCTGCTATTTTTCAATAGCTAAAGTATAACATAATGCTTAAAACACCAAAAGGGGTTCCCGCCCAGATACCACTTCAGCCCTGTATACACTTCGGCCTTTTGAAAGTAGCCAATCTACAAGCTCACAATGTGTCGACATGACGCATTGTGAGCTTGTAGATCTGCTATTTCCAAAAAAAGATTTGTAAACATTTGAAAACTCGGGACATTCTTCACAGTGAGTACTTTTACTCTTGGCACTTTAAGTACATTTTGATGCAGATACTTTTGTACTTTTACTCAAATACATTTTGAATTCCGGACTTTTTATTTGTAAACAGAGTATTTCTATATTGCATTATTGGAATACTTTTTCCCACCACTGTCCATTCACTCTAGTACATCTGCATCGGTTGTTTTTAGGATTGATTTTAAAATGATTTTACTTGTTTATAAAGCTCTCAATGGTCTCGCACCTTCCTACCTACATGACTGCCTGCCTAATAATATCCCGAGCCGCCCCCCTCAGGTCTTCCACTGCTGGCCTACTCGCTGCGCCTAAAATAAATGGCAACTAAAAAGAAACACGGTGAAGCAGCTTTCTGCTCCTAGGGGCCGACGACGTGGAACAAACTCCAACTGTACCTTCGACAAGCAGCCTCTGTAGACATTATTAAAGCACAGCTCAAGACCTACACTTCCACACTCTTGCTTTTAGTTCATCTTTTAAATTCCTTGTTATTCATGTAACTCACTGCATTGCATTACTGCTATTATTTTAATGTCTCATGCCTTGCTTTTCTTTTTTTCCTCTAATTGCTGTTACTTTCTCCACCACTGTTCACTGGCTCCAGCACATCTTTCTCGGGGATACTTCGGCTACACAGCTGTCGTCACGACTCGTCAACGTGGCTCAGCTGTTACCATGAGTTCAAACCCCCCAAAAGCACAATTTGACCCCCTGTGACCTCAACCGGGCCGAACAAGCTCCAGGGAGCAAACTAGCATAAACAACAACGTCGGGGCCAAGGGTTTGTTGTTTGTCCTCCAGTGTTTTATGCTACAATGTTTTGGAAGCGTGACATGGAACATCTGCACCGTGCATTAGCCCCACGCCCAGAGCCATAGAGGAAGACAGAGTTACCACATTGAGGGTCAGAAAACTAAGCCCACACTTGACCTATCCTTGACCTCCTACAGGCGTATACAAAGGCTCAACTTATGTAGACTTATAGCATTTTATGTAGACTTAGCACTATATATTAGCCGGACAACTCACCCCGTTTCTGTTTTCCTCCCAGACTTTTCCCCAGTGAGGGGTGGGAGAGGCTGGACAGCAGACGGCTGGACTTTGAATTTCTATATAACTATAAATTTTCATGACAGCAGAACAGCCTAAGTACAAATATAATTCATGAAAAGCTACTACAGTGAAGTCTGTTCACAGAAGTTGTTGTAGGATATGTGGGGATTATCTGACGAGGTACCATTTGAGTGGGCAAAACCTTACATATACTAAATAATACTAAATTGTTTATAGGCTCAATATAAGTAAAATAATATAGCCTTTCCACAGGAGTATCTTTTTATATTTTTCCAAAAAGAATACCTCAGACTGAGGTAAAGTAGCTCCGACTGAGGTAAAGTAGCTCCGACTGAGGTAAAGTAGCTCCGACTGAGGTATAGTAGCTCCGACTGAGGTAAAGTAGCTCCGACTGAGGTAAA
This sequence comes from Protomyctophum parallelum, assembly GCF_964188405.1. Classification (NCBI taxonomy): domain Eukaryota; kingdom Metazoa; phylum Chordata; class Actinopteri; order Myctophiformes; family Myctophidae; genus Protomyctophum; species Protomyctophum parallelum. The sequence continues at coordinate 24,772,490 of NC_139715.1, read as the reverse complement.
GTAGCTCCAACTGAGGTAAAGTAGCTCCGACTGAGGTAAAGTAGCTCAGACTGAGGTAAAGTAGCTCAGACTGAGGTATAGTAGCTCAGACTGAGGTAAAGTAGCTCAGACTGAGGTAAAGTTCAGACTGAGGTAAATTAGCTCAGACTGAGGTAAAGTAGCTCCGACTGAGGTATAGTAGCTCCGACTGAGGTAAAGTAGCTCTGACTGAGGTAAAGTAGCTCAGACTGAGGTAAAGTAGCTCCGACTGAGGTAAAGTAGCTCCGACTGAGGTATAGTACAGTAGCTCCGACTGAGGTAAAGTAGCTCCGACTGAGGTAAAGTAGCTCCGACTGAGGTATAGTACAGTAGCTCCGACTGAGGTAAAGTAGCTCCGACTGAGTTAAAGTAGCTCCGACTGAGGTAAAGTAGCTCAGACTGAGGTAAAGTAGCTCCGACTGAGGTAAAGTAGCTCAGACTGAGGTATAGTAGCTCCGACTGAGGTAAAGTAGCTCAGACTGAGGTAAAGTAGCTCCGACTGAGGTAAAGTAGCTCCGACTGAGGTAAAGTAGCTCAGACTGAGGTAAAGTAGCTCCGACTGAGTTAAAGTAGCTCCGACTGAGGTAAAGTAGCTCAGACTGAGGTAAAGTAGCTCATACTGAGGACACGGCTCTGCGAGGAAAGGATGTTTAACTTTGTTTCAGTGATATCACATAGTTACAGAACGCTCCCAGAATAGCCCCGATTCTTCCTGGGTGGAAAAAACACAGGAAGTGTGCTATTGTGTGACATTGGTTTAACTTCCACAACTACACACGTTTCCTCCTTTCCAGGGATCTGTCTGTGGAACACATTCACTCAGCACCAGGACTGTAAAAACCAGTACAGAATCTCAGGACGTTTTTACGACGGGCCTCAAAACCATATACTGTAACTACAGAAACAGCACAGCATCCAACGAGCAACACAGATGCAACAAATAAAAAAATTACCCCGCCGGCCGGAAGACATCTGGGACTTTTTGTTGTGGCTTAATTGGAACATGATTCTGAACATTGTTTTTTAGTGCTTCGAAACAATAAAACACTACGTAAAATTTAAAAAAAATACAACTTGAATTCTGTTGTGTTGAATATATGGATGAGTTCCGTCTTTTCCTATTTGCAACCCTGCAGCGTTCAAAATGCTTTTCATCGTTTTGCATTAACCCATTCTGGGCGGGAACCTCTTTTGGTGTTTTAAAGCATTGTTATACTTTAGCTATTGAAGAATAGCAGATCTACAAGCTCATAGAGCGGCACCGAGTGCAGCGCTATGAACTTATATATATATTATTACAGAGTGAACATTTTAACTCAAATCTTTGAACCCATTCTGACCTGAGATCAGATTCTAAAAATGTCTTCTACATCCTGACAATTTTCTGAAAAAGTCAGTTTCTATGTCAGTCGTTCTTCGATTAAAAAAAAAAAGGAGACCTACAAGCTCTTAGCGTGCCACTTGGTGGCGCGCTATGAGCTTGTAGATCAGCCATTTTCAATAGCTAAAACATAACATAATGCTAACATCAAAACCGGTTCCCGCCCAAAATGGGTTAATATCAAGAAAGTATATAGAAATGAAAACAGCAACATTGCCTTTGTATCGCATCGTATGCGTTTTGCAATGCAAATAACCGATTGTATCAACGCTATGGTTTCGCGCATGCATGGTATTTAGCAATTTTTAGAAGAACAAATAAAAAGAGGGGTTTAATTACTTAGTTTAATATAATGTTGATGTATTTAAAATAGTTACTTTACTTTAAAATCATCGAATCGTATCATGGACGTATCGTATCGCCATAATGATCCAGTATCATCCATGTATCGTATCGGCAACCATACCGTGATACGTATCGACCGTATCGCTGTTAAAATGTATCGTTACACCCCTGGTGAGCGGCGACCACCGCAGCAAGACTTACATTTTCGGTGGTCACCTCTTCTCCGAAAACTGGACTATATGGATAAGCCTTTACAATGACTTGCACAGCACAGCACAGCACAGCACAGCACAGCACAGCACAGCACAGCACAGCACAGTACAGTACAGTACAGTACAGCACAGCACAGCACAGCACAGCAAAGCACAGCACAGCACAGCACAGCACAGCACAGCACAGCACAGCACAGCACAGCACAGCACAGCACAGTACAGTACAGCACAGCACAGCAAAGCACAGCACAGCACAGCACAGGACAGCACAGCACAGTCCAGGGCTGTATGATTTTTAGAGTCATACGCATGGTCTTAAACTGAACATAGTGTCGGTGGTGGTGAGACATTGTGAGGACCTAAAAGAGAGCGGCTCCCGTGGGAACCCCCACACACCCCCCTGCCTCCGAAACCCCCCCCCCACCCCCCCTTCAATGAGCCTGTCAGCAGGGCTGTCGACACCTCAACACACCTGTTAACTACAGCTGAAATGGACACGCATACATGGCCACATATCAACATGGACATGCATGGACATGCGCACACGCACACGCAGGGAGGGACTCACTTAGGGAGCTGGCGGAAATCTCCAGAATATTCCTCATACTTGTAATTGACAAGGTGCCAGTCGGAGTTGTATGTCTTGATGCACTGCAGAGAGAGAGAGAGAGAGAGAGAGAGAGAGAGAGAGAGAGAGAGAGAGAGAGAGAGAACATTGAGGAGGTGGTGAGTGAGGGTCATTTTAGCGTGAACACATTTTGAGGTCATTAATAAAGATACGGCCCCAGATGAGGGCTGAGGTTTATTAGACTTCCTTTGGCAATATAAAGCTAAATCCGTATTCCCTCAGAAGAAATGAAAAGGCAGGGTTTAATTGTAAGAAGTGAGTGAACTCGCATGGATCTTTGTTTCCCCTAAAAGGCAGGCAGGCATCGAGTAGAAACTTGAACGATAAGACGGCTAAATTGCATTATTATTTGTATTTATTATACCCAATTGAATTAACAAGACAAAGACTTTTTAGCCCAAGGAGTCTCTCTGTACAGCAGCTATGTATAAATGGCTGGCTACTGTAAATGGTATCCTGTGTTCCATCAAACAGGTACAGTAGGAAGGATAATGCATACTGTAACCGCAGGCTGTAAAGATCCTACGCAGACTTTCAGAAGCCAAATTATATTATCCGTGGCTGGGAAATGGAGTCCCCTCCGGTTAGCACTGCTGCAAAGTAGAACCAAGTACTTTTATATTTTAAGTACCGTACTTAACAGGCAATTATGGACATTAGAGCCGGTAAACCTCACGTTTTGGAGGCATATACAGTAATATATAATATACAGGTGTGATGGTACAAATCGGGAAGAAGTAGAAAGAAAAAACAAAGAAAAGAAAAACAGCTTCCCATCTGCAAGCACCTCCAGCTGTTCCAGATGCATGTTATTATGATGTCATTTTCTGTGTAGAAGAATATCCCCTAACAGTTCTAATCAGGACTACGCCCTGAGTATAGACCCCCGTGAGACCATTATATAATATACTGTACCACCCAACACCATCAGCCATGAGCCCCCAGCCCCGGGCCCCAACTCGGCTCTACACACCAGAGCCAAAGAGTAAGACAGTCTACGGACCCCCATTTAATGGCACTTTAATGGCAAATTACAGTTACAAGTTACTGTTGCGTGTTGCCATTCTCTTGTACTTGTATTATTTCCCACCACGGAGTACCCTTGCATCTCGGAGGACAGGCAAGAAAGTCAGTGTCGGTAGGCCAATCAGAGGCATACCATGTCTATGCTCGGACGTAGAATAGATATACGCATTGGCGAAGAGCATAGCGAAGAGCATAGCGAAAAGTGCTGGACTGGAAGTTGGCAGAAATGCACTGGACTCAGGGCAACAGCCCAGGTTTAATTAATGATCTTAAATCCCTTTATTTTAGATCGTTTTTCAGTAATAGCATACAAAATAAACATTACAGAGACTTTTAGTTGTCACTGCGCAATACTTTGAAACAGTTGTCATGTTGCACACATGCCTAACGTTGCTGATATTTGCGCCGCCCCTCGTTGAAAACAATGCATTTCAAACTACCAGCTTGTCCCTCTCCATCCAGGCTGCATGAACAGCGCTGCTCGAGCGCTCAGTTTTCTGACCCCTCAATGACGTAACTCTTTCTTCCTCTCTGGCTCAGCTATACGCCAGGCCTGGACTGGCCACTCGACGCACAGGGCAAATGCCCAATGAATGCCCCTCCCCCACAGAGCTAGTTGTAGCGAGACCTCTTGGACAAACAGAGTTAGTTGTAACGGTACAGGTGGTTGCACACCGGCCGTGTTTTTCGGAAAATCGATGGAGAAACGCCGCTTAGAAATCCGAATCCGCGCTCGGTGTATGGGGGCCGGGACCTTACCTCTTGGACAAACAGACACTCCGCCTCCTTCTCTGCAGTCTCTGGAACGGTGGAGAACAGAGTCCGGCCCTGACGCCGCAAGGTGGAGATCTGGGGATGAGGAGAGACATGCAGGCATGATGAGAGACAGATCCACACATCCACACCTGCTGCTGGTGGTGTTTGGAAACAATCACTTTGGAAATCACTCGCATGGTGCATGCATGGGGCACACAGCCCCACAGCCCAGTGGTGGCTTTGTGGTTAGAGTGCCCGCCCTGAAACTTGGCGAGGACGGGGGTTCGATCCCCGGCCGGGGTCATAATGCCAAAGACTGTAAACATGGGACCCAGTGTCTCTCCCTGCTTGTCACTCAGCATCAATGGGTTGGATTGGGGGGTTTAGATCAACTTACTTAACCCATTTTGGGGCGGGAACCCCTTTTGGTGTTTTAAACATTGTTATAATTTAGCTGTTGAAAAATAGCAGATCTACAAGCTCATAGTGCGCCACCGAGTGGCGCACTACGAGCTTGTAGGTCTGCATTTTTTTTTTTTCGTGAAAATGTGGTGCATATTTGGAATAATTATATTCTTTTTCAGAACGAACCTTTTTAACTCAAATCTTTGCTTCTGGGGGGTCCTTGGAACAACATATTTTCAGATGGGTGTCGGCGGCCAATTACATATAATTTTTGGGTTTCTTGACATGAAATATTGAGCACCACTGGCACTGATACAGAAACATGTTTTTTTATATAATATAAGTCGCCGATGATTGCTCGCTTCATATTTTGAACGAGGCGCATGTTGAAGTCAGAAATGAAGAGCTTAGTGTATCCATCTGGTCAAAACTACGGAGAGCCCCTTAGATTACGCGCGCCGACCCTTTCTCTGTGAGCGGTAAACAGGGAAGTGAACGACAACGCGCATGTGCGAAAGAGCAAGGAGTATGATGCAGAAGGAGAGGCCAACTAAAAAATATATATATATATCTCGTTTGATATCAATGAAAATGCTTATTTCAGACATGCTCTAGTAGTATGTGAAGAGTCTGCCTGTTTTATTAACTCATTTTGGATTAAAAATATAAAGAAAATCAGTTTTTCTCCTCTGGTGAAAAGCTGGAGGTCGCACGATGACAGGCTTTCAGTCCAATCTGGTCACAAATAGTCTCTTGATATGCAATGCTACTGTACTGCTATCTTCGATCTCTCTATATATAGGCTGACAATCGTATTAATGCCATCCTTGACATGTTCTAATCTAAACTGTGACGGACAGATCCACAGAGAGAGGAGACGCTCGAACCCGGAGGAGCCTCAGGGCATCCAGACCCTCCATGTTCAGCGTCTTCCATGGAGACTCAGACCAGCCAGTGTCCCAGTTCACTGCAGACCAGCCAGTGTCCCAGTTCACTGCGCTGGGGGTTTCCAGTCACTCCACAGAGACGGGTATGGGTGGGGGGTTAACACTCACTGTCAAATTGACCCAGTCTTGTCATGGATTTCCCATGGAAGCCTTTTCATTTTGTCTTCTCGTTCGTTAACGCCTTTGAAAGAGGGTTTTGAAACTTGCGCCGTGCTTCACTGGCTTTCAAAGTCTATATGATCAAAATAGCATTACCAGTATAAGCACGAGAGAGAGAGAGGGTAGCCAGAGGACATCACATACAGAGGAAACCTTCAGCACTCTGGTGTCCTCATTCTGGGCATCGAGGCATAATAGGCCAACCTTCTGCAAAAAAAAAATACGCGAAGATTAGACGGAAATATCCGATCTGCAAGCGACTCGCAAGGGAGATTTGGTGTTGAGGGAAAAAACGGAGGGGACCACGAGCACCCCGGTGAACTGAAGTATATAGGGTTTAAGCGGTTAAACGGAGTGATATTGTATTTATTTCATATGCTCGGAGGATCAACAATAAATATGGGTGTCAGTCAGAGAAATACACAAAGTGATGTTTCCCTTCCTCCTGCTCCTATAGCAGCACTGTGCTTCTGTGTCCAGCACGGTAGAGCGACCACTCCAAAGTCACATGGCTATTTATAGTAAAGCCGGCACTGCCCCGAATCCACAAAGGTAAATTGTTTGACGCTTAACGACTTTTGTGCAAAGGACGTGTATACACGTCTTATCTAATAAAACCAGCATGGCGTGATGATTCTTTTCGGTGTCAAAGTGTGTGTGTTGATGTGTCACTCTCAAGTGTGTTATTGTCTTGAACTTATTGTCTGTCAGTGTGTCAGAGTGTGTCAGAGTGTGTGTGTGTGTGTGTGTGTGTGTGTGTGTGTGTGTGTGTGTGTGTGTGTGTGTGTGTGTGTGTGTGTGTGTGTGTGTGTGTGTGTTCGTGCGTGCGTGCGACCCACAACGCAGTGGGTCTGTGATGTTATGGATCATTAAACCTAACATGGACAATAAAAAGGGTCTATGAAAAGGTGTTTTGAACGAGCATTAAATTAGTGCTTTCATTCTTTGCTAATTATCGCTAGTAAACAATTTAGGACTGAGGACGATTCTTAAAAATATATATATTCAAAGATTTGAGCCACATTTTCTATGTACTGTATGTAGATCTGCATAGATCCGATAGCTTGTAGATCTGATATTTTTCAATAGCTAAAGTATATAACATAATGCTTAAGAACAGTAAATGAACACTGTTCAGAATGTGGTCCGGTGGAGCGTTCAAAAACATTACAGAGCGTGTGAACCAAACCTACACTCATTGAAACTCACCAACTCCTCAACTCAAAGTGCTCTGACTCCCTCCTGCCTGCCGCGCGCGTGCGTGCGTGCAAGTGTGTGTTTGTCTGGCTGTCCCCCTCCGCTCCCTGTGAGCCCGGTGATGTGAAACACATGGAGGGTTTAGACAGGAGGACAGACGATGGCTGACCTCACACACACACACACACACACACACACACAAACGCACACACACACACACACACACACACACACACACACGACAGTTACTAATGGCTTTGCGCTGCAGACGACCTCCTAATGAAAACCACTCAGAGGTTGTGAAATCCAGTCTGGATCGGAGTAGAGGTGGACTTGTTTTACGCCGGACTGGACTCCACTACAATGAAATACACAGAATACCAAAACCACCTCATTCCTTTCTCTCTCTCCCCCCCCCACCCCCCCCCAGTGGGAGGAGCCTGGGAGGGAGTGGAGCGACCACTAGAGATTGCTCTCAGCGTCGGTCGGTCGGTCGGAGGGGGAACATGAAGTGATGTAATGTTGACACACTACGACCGCCGGCCTCGGAGTTGCTTTTGAACACAAACAAACTTCCATCGAGCATGTTAAATGTTTGAAGGAAGGGACACCAGCCAAGGGGGGGGGGGGACCTATAAGATCTATAGTGCTACCCCCATACAGGACCCCTTGCCGAGGGGTCTCACAAACCCGCGGCCCCTGCCTACAGTATAAAGTATTGCAGGTGCTGCTGGAGTGTTTGGACACTGGACAGCGCAAGTCAAGTGCATGTGCGGGCGGAGGGGTCATCGGAGGCAGCGGTCAATCAATAAATATATCAATTTAGAGATCATATCATGCAGTATCATCCTGGAAAGGAGCCAGCTTAGGTGGTTCGGGGCATCTGGTTAGGATGCCTCTCGGGCGTCCTCTCTATAGGGAGGTCCTCGAGGCACGTCCCACTGGGAGGAGACCCCGGGGCAGACCAAGGATCACGTCCCACTGGGAGGAGACCCCGGGGCAGACCAAGGCGCAGTTGGAGGAAACACATCGACTCACTGGCCTTGGAACGTCTCGGAATCCCCCAGGAGGAAGTCACTAATGTTGCTCTGGAGAGGGAAGTCTAGAGTACTCTGGTGGAGCTGTTGCCCCCGCGACCCGACTACGGATAAGTGGTTGAAGATGGATGGATGGATCATGGAGTAGTTCATGCATGGTAGATCAATCTATCTACCATGAGTACCTACCTACCTACCTACCTACCCAAACAATTTTGATGACTACAAACTAGATAGAAACACATATCACAAATATGTTTGTAATTTTGTATACTGCCAGCAATGTAATTGCTTCTATACAGAGTTTTCACCAATTTCACCAATCCTTATCCTTGAAATGAATCTTGACTTGTAATGATTGAGAAGTATACGGGGAAAGCATTTTGCAACAAATGAAGAAAATGTCATGTTTAATCTCAAGGTGGACACGGAGCGGTTACGCAAAGCACTGTTTAATGCAATTTATTTGTGCGAGTATTTTTTGTTGAATTACTCATGACAAAGTTGTAAAAGACAACAGTATTTATGTCCATAAAATAAGCAAGCAGCACGCTAGCAGACAATACACTAGTTCTTTCTTTCAATAATTGTATTATTATTATTATTTATTATTATAATTTCACAATCTGATACAACGCCGGCTAGCCTACTTTCTAATGTTTTGATAATTTGCGCGACAGATGTATGCATATGACGGTATAGAGTTTCATTTATATATTTAAGAAGAAGATGATCAGGTAATATAATTGTGAAAAATAATAATAATAAAATGATTGAAACAAAGAACCAGTGAATTGTTTGCGAGCGTGCTGCTTGTTTATGTTATGGATATACATACTGTACAACTTTGTCATGAATAATTCAACAAAAGAATACTTGCACCGGGCGGCGGGTCTTTGCGCAACCGCTCCGACATTTAAATATATGCGTTCTGGACTGGAGGCTGTGGCAGTGAAGTGTGTTAAGCTGACGAGGCTCCCATGCTCCGACCTGTTTGTCCAGTGGAGGTTAATGACTTCTTGGCACAATCGCCCTCCATTCAGCAGCGAGACCTACTTCACGCTCGGTTAAGTTTCGCCGCAGTCGTCTACTTCTTGCCAAAGAGCGGGAGTCGGACTTTTGGCTGCTCGAGTGGCTTGAGCAACTAACCCTTTCATGGGTGAGTGTAATGCACAATCTATATGACGTGCCTTGGATAAATGCACCATTTACCATGTATGATTGTCGACATACTTAAACACTTAAACAGGAAATTGATAAATACAAGTGTCCCTAAAATGCTTTCTAACGTGGGTGTCCTTGTAGAGAGAAGACTTCCACACACCCAGCAGGCAATTTGGAGCAGGTGCGATGATGACAAGGGGTATACAATGTGCTGAAAGAAGGGACATCCGCACACTGCCACTTGCTGGTTCAGAGCAATTTTATTGAGCAACGTTTCGGTCTTGCGACCTTCCTCAGGCTTGGGTGTAACGTGGGTGTCCGACATAATTAGAAATCACTTATTAACACTCCGATTGCCCAGGGTTATTTAATCCATTAAATCATAGCGCCCAAGCGATTTATAGCAGCGGAGCACTTTGACCGACGGACCGGATGTTATCCCGGATGTGGATGTAGCAGCTAAATGTAGCCAAAACACTCTAGAGCCAACAACGGGAGGTATGATTAAATCTACCGCGACTAGCGACTGGACCGCGGTGGGCCTATAGGCTGTGGAGCGATGCGATCGGTTTTCATATCAATAAACTTCGTCTTTTGGATAAATCTTCGTCCTGGCCGCTGGGTGTTACTAATAGAAAGGACGGTGAACTTCGTCCTGGGCGATCGGGGTGTTATCAAGCCTGCCATGTAAAAATTGGTGTCCAAAATCCTCTGCCTACCTGGAAGTCATCGAGGGGGAACTGCAGCATGTCTCTCTGCACGTCGCTGAGGATCTGCGTCTTCTTCTGCAGAAGAACGCTCTCGTAGTCCAGAGGCTCGATGACCTTCGGCTTCACCTGGAGTCCACAGAGAGCAGCACAGCGACAGATGAGGATACGTTACAGAGCACATGCCTGTCACCATTACATTACATTACATTACACATTGAACGTTGACCAGGCCATTGACATCCATACATTCCATATGTTGATCCTTCCCCATCCATCCATCCATACATTCCATATGTCACAAAGTGACGTGTTGTATGCTTATATTTACACCACTGGGAAATATACTGGAAACCACATGTCTTCTCCATGAAGCAACTTTTAGTTTTCTAGAAATTAATGCCCTACTTCATACAACAATACCGGTAGCCGATCTACAAGCTCCATCTACAACACGTATTGTGACTGTGAGGCGTTGTGAGCTTGTAGGTCGGTTATTTTTAAAAGATTTTAAATTGTTTTTTAAAACAATAATAAAGGTTTCCACTCGACAGCAGTGAGTACTGTAATGTAATGTAATACAGTATACTGTAAATGTACAGTAAGAGATGTTGGAAGTGTCCAGCAACCTGCCAGATGTGCAGTCTACGGCATGACTCCACATCTGGGCTCAATCTCAACACCTTTGACTTCCACTATAAAAATGGTTGAATTAATTATTAACTATAGCAGGCCAAATGACGTCATGACTTCCTCCAGTGACGTTCAGAACTAGGCCAGATCACAGCCCATATGGGGATGATCTTTAAGTTATTTCCAGGAGGTCTTCACCAGTTGAAATAATATAGCTTATTCTGGGTCGCGAATACAAGCGGCCGAAATGAGTTTTCTTCGACGGGTGGCTGGCATCTCCCTTAGAGATGGGGTGAGAAGTTCAGTCACACGAGAGAGACTCGGAGTAGAACCGCTGCTCCTTCGCCTGGAAAGGAGCCAGCTTAGGTGGTTCGGGGCATCTGGTTAGGATGCCTCTCGGGCGTCTCCCTAGGGAGGTCCTCTAGGCACGTCCCACTGGGAGGAGACCCCGGGGCAGACCAAGGCGCAGTTGGAGGAAACGCATCGACTCACTGGCCTTGGAACGTCTCGGGATCCCCCAGAAGGAAGTCACTAATGGCGAGGGAAGTCTGGAACACTCTGGTGGACCTGTTGCCCCCGCGACCAGACTACGGATAAGCGGTTGAAGATGGACGGATGATATCAGGTGATATTCTGGGCCAGTTGTGACTAGTCTTGGTTTGACTTGATAGGGCCCCAATCCATCATCATCATTTATTTAACTCACGACCATGATCACATGGTTTGGAGCACAGATTTATAAAAGTATACAATGCATTACAGATTACACGATATATATAGACATATCGGAAGGCTTTCCCTATTTGTACAGTGGAAGAAAAGCAGAAAGCACCCAATTTATAGATTACTTTTTGTTTTTCAGATTTTAGTAATGCAAACCAGACATCACTAATTGGTCCAGGCCCTGACCAACCGTGCTTGCTGGGTATGGTTTCAGATTTTTTGAGGGATATGAGGATTTTTTGTGTTGGATTCTGACCTCCAGAGAGGATGGCATTGACTCTCATTATAACATTCAATACAAGTTAAGTATTTAAAAACACTTCCTTGGCCTACTGGGGTACAGGCAGCTAGCATGCACAATTAATTTGGCCGGTTCAGCGGTTTGCATTTGCAAGATAAGCCCCGAACAACACGCACACGCACACACGCACACGCACACGCACACGCACACGCACACACACACACACACACACACACACACACACACACACACACACACACACACACACACACACACACACACACACACACACACACACACACACACACACACACCCCCACACCCACACCCACACCTAGAAAGAGTCCTGTCATATACTGTCACAGACAGTACCTAGTAACTACCATATATATACAGTATCTAGAATAATTCTGTCTCTCGCCTGGCTCTGAGTTCACCGTTGTGTGACCCTCCCCGTTAAATCAAACATGGGGCCTTCTTTGACATGCAACTGCATCATTGTTGTGGTTTCTGTGATGTTTTGGGGCGCGGTGCCGGCCTGGCCTGGCCTGGACAGACAGACAGACGATGACTCACAACCACAACAAAACATCTCTGGAGATTCATTCATTCTATCAGGCCACGATGACCACAGAGGACTGTGTGGTCGACAGACAGTAACAATGTCATTGTCCTCGTCTGCAGAGCGAGGCGAGGGCGCTGGGCCTCGTTGACGCAGAGGAACCGGGCTGCGACACGGCTGGATGTGGGTTAAGAATGGAGAGAGGGAGAGAGAGCGGAGCGACAGGGATGACGAGCGAGGAGAGAGAGAGAGAGAGAGAGAGAGAGAGAGAGAGAGATACTCTGTGTGTAACTGTACCAGTCACTGGGTCATGAGCTTACACAGGGACCAGAGAGAGAAGACGCATTAGTAGTGACATTTTACGAATAGCCCCATCTACTCCAGGACCTCCTGTCTAAGATATGTATGCACTTATTGTATGTATATGCACACATTTAGCAGAGAATATCTCAACTGTTCTTGGCTAATATGACTAATATATAATATGACCGCTGCGGACAACGTAGGAACTGTGAAAAAATCTCTATCCGATAATCCGGGGCGAAATACCCAAAATGACCACGCCCTTTTTTAAATAACCGCCACTTAAAACATGCCTCTATCTTCTAAACCGTTGGAGCAATAGATTTTCTGAGGTGCTCAAAATGTTCAGAATACTCATGTTTGAATACTCAATAGACCATATGCACACGGTGGTCATCTTTCCATAAGTTAATGGCAGGGTGGAAACTAGCCACAATTTACCAATGACCGCCCATAAGTCAAATCTAATTGTATTAAATTATGTCAAACTCATTGCAGCTGTACGAAAAGCTTTAATTATCCTCTTTCTATCGGCAAAGTGATTGTTTCATAAAAGTCCACGGTACACATGTTATATATTGGAGTTTGGAAGCGCTCATTGAATAATCACTCAACGGCCCTGATTACCACCTGTTTTGAATTTGCACATAATGCAGAAGGCTGCGTTACTGAAAGGGATCGCTTCCAAACTCCACACGAAAAAAATCATCTGCAAGGAATTTCTTGACATAAAGTAGCTCATAACATGTCTATGGTGGATTTTTATGAAACAAACACTTTGCAGACAGAAAGAGCATCATTCAAGCTTTTCGTACAGCTGCAATTTTAGTGAGTTTGACATAATTTAATACAATTAGATAGGACTTTGTCTGTTTGGATGTATGGGCGGTCAATGACAAATTGCGGCTAGTTTCCACCCTGCCATTGACTTGTGGAAAGATGACTTGACACAAGTGTGCATATGATCTATTGAGTATTCAAACATGAGTATTCTGAACATTTTGAGCATCTCAGGAAATCTGTCACACAGTTAAGAAGATAGAGCCATGTCTGAAGTAGCTGTCTGGTGTGGTCATTTCCGGGTATTTCGCCCCGGGATAGAGAATTCTTCACAGTTCCTACGTTGTCATATTAGCCAAGAACAGTTGAGCTATTCTCCGCTAAATGAAGTGCATACATATCTTAGCCAGGTCCTGGAGTAATATGCCGCATGGCTTACAATCTTACAAAAATGGTTAGATGAGGATCCCCGACATAAAAGTATGGTATGAAATACTGATGTCGATACTGGGACTACAGATGAAATATATGCTTCGGCTAACTCTGGCCCATTTACATTGAGGTGAAAACTGACATGTTGATTAATGAGCTTTGTAAATAAATACTGCCAATGGAGAGCTTATCATATACGTATTAAGAGGCACTCTTGCTGACTTTGTTAGATACTGGTCACCATATTGCAAGGTTTTTAAAAGAAGAATGCAAAAGAGTAAAATGTATGGGAGTGACAACTGTATGAGAATAAGTTAAACTGTATTATTGGAGTATATGTATACTATATGTGACTGCTACTATTTCTGCATTACTGTTTGCTGGCATGTTGTTGATTCTGTGTTGTGATTTTTCTTTTCCTTTTTGTTTCCTTTCTGTACGTGTCTTTGTAATGTAATGCATGTTTATAATTTTGTGAAAATACCAGTAAAAGTATTGAAAGAAAGGAAAGTGTAGTGACTGGTGCTTCAACTCTTGGGCTGCGCTCACACTTAAGAGACACGTGTCTCCTCTGTGTCTCAGACAGCTCCGATTCACTTTCAATGGGAGTCTGTTGGTTTGACGAGACAACCTTGTTTGATGTCTGTGTCCCCCCCCCCCCCCCCCCCCCCCCCCTTCTAAATCCAAACAGTTTTCAGAAAAACGTTTCCATGTCAGTGGTGCTCAACCTTTTCCATGTCAAGGACCCCCGGAATTATCTGTATTTGGCCGTGAACCCTCATATGAAAATATGTTGTTCCAGGGACCCCCCCCCCACACACACACACACACATCAGAAACAAAGATTTTAATTAAAAACCTTCGCTCTGAAAGAACATATATTCAAAGATTTGCGCCAAAGTGTCAAGATTTTTCTAAAATAGCAGATCTACAAGCTCGTAGCGCGGCACTTGGTGCCACGCTACGAGCTTGTAGATCTGCTATTTTACAACAGCTAAAGTATAACATAACACTTAAAACATCAAAAGGGGTTCCCGACCGTCCTAAATGGGTTAGAAACTGATATAACGTCAGTCAGTAGGTCAACATCACCATGCTGACATTTCTGTCCAAATGTAATCTTTGCCACGGACGTACAAGATGAGCCCACGAGAAAACACAAAGAGCTATCCCTAAATGGCCGATCTACAAGCCCACAACGTGTCGCAGCGCAACGCGTTGTGAGCTTGTAGATCTGCTATTTGTAACAGCTGGTCTGTAACTCTGGGAGGGGAGTACACTCTCCCTTCCCTGAAATCGACATGTAAAATAAATGCTTAAACATGGAGCTAGGTGTAATGTTAGAGACCACAGAAGTGAACCTTTCAAGCCTGTTTTCTCAACTCGCTGTTTCTCTGCAAGACATTACTCTATAAGCCATATATCTCCAAAACTGGTGGGTCAAACTGAACAACCAATATGTCAATTTGAAGCTATGATTCCCTGCTTTCATATGACATAAAAACAAAACAAATTTTTAAATACATTCAATGACTTAGCCTCAGTCAGAAACAGTCACATATTCTGAAGAAAACCTGGAGACTTATTGGAGATAAATATAAGAACATTATAATGGTGTGTAAAAAAGTAAAGAAAATCTAAAAGTTGCCACGTAAAAGACGAATATATTATTTGTAGGTCAAGACCAGGGTGTCGAACTAAGAGAGTGGCCGTGACATTCCACACTCCAACTCGGTCAATCACAGAACAAGCAGATTCTTTTATCCAGAGTTACTTCCAGTGCAGAGAGCAGACTAGAGCGAATGTAATGACACCCTAGTCAACAGACCACAGGTCATGCTATTGGTCCCTTAGGTCAGGGGTTCTCAACCCGTGGGTCGCGACCCCTCGGGGGGTCGCCAAATTATTTTGGGGGGGTCCCGAAAGTTTTTTTTTTTTGTGCGCAACTGAATGGCTGGAATATGGGAAATGAAGAGTTTACACATAGTACATGCATAAACTTTCCTTAATCTGGTTTCAGTATTCATTTATGATATATTTTTGCAGTCAGTTTGTATTGGTGGTGGGGAGGGGGTGCCGGGCGGGGGTCCCCAGCCAAAAAGGTTGAGAACCCCTGACTTAGGTCGCCTTCACACCAGAAAGCTTTACTGCGATTAAAACGAATCCTGCTGCACATTGTCGGAAAGTGCGCTTCGTTTGGCAGGTGTGAAGCCTCATTCCTAATCCTAATGCGCATCAAAAAACCGCATTCTACTCCGCCATAAAACGGGGCACACACACACACACACACACACACACACACACACACACACACACACACAGTCAGTCAGTCCCTGACGGCCGACGACACACATACATCCACGTTACCCTCAAGTCTATAAGAAGCATAATTTTAACACTTTCACTGACTGTGTAGTTTATGAATTGAACACATTGATAAAGTTCTCTGCTGCGTTTCCAATTGCTGCGGATGACAGCGCAGTGTGAAGGCAAAACCGCAGCAAATTAAATATGCAAGAATCCCAACTTCTCCGCCCATTCGCCTCGAGTCTAGCGAAGTATCAAATGCGACCTTAAGTGCGAAGGAAACCGATTCAGTGCCTCAAAGGATAGAGTGAAAACCTCAACATGCATAGAAAATGCAACGGAACACACCTGGGCGTGTGCATGTGGATGTGGTTCGACGCGGTTCACACAGGCACGCAATCGCCCAGGCGCGTGCGAGCGTTTGTGCACGACGAGAATGTTTAGCCCGTTAGTTACTAGTTACTTTGTACTGCTACATTTTGATTATTATTACAAAACAAAATACTAACCACTTCAGCCCTATACACACATTTCTACTACACTTGTTTTGTTTTGTGCTTGTAGGTGTTAGCATTATGTTATGCTTTAGCTATTGAAAAATAGCAGATCTACAAGCTCATAGCAGATCTACGAGCTTGTAGGTCTGCTATTTTTGAAAAATCGAACGACTGACATAGAAACATAGCTTTTCAGAAAACTGTCAGGATGTAGAAGACATTTTTAGAATCTGATCTCAGGTCAGAATGTTAACACACACCAAACCCTGCAGGCCAATTCAACACACACCAACACACACCCATTTGTGGGTCACGGACACATTTGTTTTGGGTCGCTTAACATTTTCAAAAAACATTCCCAAAAAAGGTAAAGTTTTCATGAATAAATACCACAAGTAATTTAGAAAAATCTAAGAAATTCCATAAATTGGAAAACAAATGTTTAAGAAGCAGTGAAAATAGCCGATCTACAAGCTCACAATGTGTCGCTTCGCACCACTATTTTGGGTCCCGGGAAAACATCCCGGGCTAAAGAAGTTTGGGAACCAGTGTCTTAATGTATAGCATTTCAGCGGTCAGGCGCAAGCTTGGCTCAGGGAGGAGGACGCCCCTGCCATGCAGAGTCCACTGCACTTTGGATTACAACATCATTTCCTGTGTTTCATGAAACTGATTTCAAATTACTGAGCAAACTTTCCAGACAAAGGAGTTTCCACAAAAGAATAGACAAGATAAATACACTTTAACACCTTCACACAGCCTGACAAGATAAATAAACTTTAACACCTTCACACAGCCTGACAAGAAAAGTGTGAGATTACCCTGCCACTGACTCATTTAATAGTTGACATAAGACTGTTTTCTTGTGTTCTCCCCTAAATTATATGTTTAATGATGTATGTATGTATGTATGTATGAGGACACAACAATGGGTTAAAGTCTCACCTTTATTCTCTAAGTTGTAAGTCATGTTTGGAGAATGTTTGACATGTGTTACCACAGTGCTTCCTGGTGCTGACCAGTGGGGAAGGACCCGATTGTAGCATGAGGCTGCCTTTTATAGTGCCTGACTCCATTGTAGGGAGCATGCTCAGTCCATCCCACTGGATCAGACCAACTGTAGGGTTTTGTAAATATGTGAATTATTGTGGATGATGTGTAGTGATTTAAATGTGAGTTATACAAGGGTTAAATGTGTTGTTATTGTCTCTGGACATGGGGCTGTTAATTGTGGAATCAATTAGGGTTGGTACGGTCCAGTGGGAGGGGCCTAGCCTATATTTAAGAAGGGAGTCGATGTAGGTCTGCCTGTAGACCAGGAGGGCCAACCTATTCGGCCATTGTAAATAGTGTGTTGTACTGTTTTTGGGACACCATTTTTGACACTTGAAAAGTGAATGAATAAAACAGTTTGTTTTTGCCTAAGAGGAATCTGGCTTCCTATTTTGAGTATCCTGCTCATTTGAACACTTTTTGAGGTTTTGAGACCTGTGTCACGTGACACATTTGGGAACTCCCTGGTCCCTCATCCCATCAGCGCTGTAAATGTTGGTCCCTCTACTGTACTGTACTGTCACTGTACTGTACTGTATGTCACACCCGAAATCATCGTGTGTGTGTGTGTGTGTGTGTGTGTGTGTGTGTGTGTGTGTGTGTGTGTGTGTGTGTGTGTGTGTGTGTGTGTGTGTGTGTTAGGCTGCGCAACAGTGACACTTGGTTGTGAAAACCAAACAAACGCAATTTCCGTGCTCGGACAGAGTGAGACCTATTCAGGGACGGACAGAGTGAGACCTATTCAGGGACGGACAGAGTGAGACCTAGTCAGTGACAGACAGAGTGAGACCTAGTCAGGGACGGACAGAGTGAGACCTAGTCAGTGACAGACAGAGTGAGACCTAGTCAGGGACAGACAGAGTGAGACCTAGTCAGGGACGGACAGAGTGAGACCTAGTCAGGGACGGACAGAGTGAGACCTAGTCAGGGACGGACAGAGTGAGACCTAGTCAGGGACGGACAGAGTGAGACCTAGTCAGGGACGGACAGAGTGAGACCTAGTCAGGGACGGACAGAGTGAGACCTAGTCAGGGACGGACAGAGTGAGACCTAGTCAGGGACGGACAGAGTGAGACCTATAGCCAGGGATGGACAGTCGGACACAGCCAGCCAGGGACAGACTCACAAAGCTCCTTAATGGAGTGGTTGCACCACTCAGAAACAAAAGGACAGCCATCCAACCCCCTGGAGAGAGGTGTGTGCCCTGGAGCCAATATTTTCCCCATTTCCGTTCCGGAGATGCTCTCCTCTAAGTCTAAAGGAAAGAAAAACAACAGCGAAAAACAGAGAGAAGCCTCTTCAAAGCACCTCATCAAAGGGAACGGCAGAGAGTTGACCCGAGTATTGAAGAGAAGATGATCACGTGAGTCACTCTACTGCGTAACCGAGCACCTTGCCTGATCTGGACACAGAATGGGTGTCAAGTTGTAACTTAAGTGTGCGGGTGAGAAAAAAAAATGTGATCAGTACATGCAAAAACGAAAAAAACAAACATTGCATGGATTGGATGCACCTGGGACCTTTCCTCAGTGATGTATCCCCCCCCGTAATCGGGGTTTAGGGTAACATCATACCCCTCACTCAGGTGACCCAGCCGGGGGTGATCAAGTCCCGAGTCACGTCCCAGTAGCTAGTACCCAACGATCAGTCCCATTAGGGAAAGACCCGGGCCAAAACAATCTGCCGCTCATAGGAACCACTCTGCTGGGACTGGGTGGTGGTGGTAGACCCATCTGGACTATAGGCTCTGTGGGTTGACTCCTGTCCGGGGCCCCTCCTACGTCTCACCAGGTCCTCCACAATAGTGTCTGGGGTGGTTGACCCTTGTATTGTACTTATATATACCTGCAAACTTTACTTAACTTTACTTTATTGGTTTATTTAGTCGGGACAGTGTATATTGATGAACATTACATTACAAATGCAGTGTAAATATACCAGATTTAGCAAAACATGCTAATTTCCATTAGCCATCAAACAATACCAACATGACTGACATATCATACAAATACCTAGTCCATTTCAAACGTAATAACACTAGTAAGAATAAAACAATAAGAACAGATGAAACTATTATTAGGGTGGGGGAAAGTGGGGATCTCCCTCAGTGTGAGAGGGAGCTCATTCCAGTATTGACAACCTTTTATATGGACAGTACATTTTGACTGAAGGTAGACTTTCTGCCATGGACCTCACAGTCACCCCTGGATGCAGACTTGGTGTCAAACAACAGGTACGACCCAAGACCACGGCAAAGGAAGGCAGTCCGCATGTAGGTCTCGGCTCCCAGTTATCCTGATGCTCTGATAAAGTTGCCTGGGAGCTATAGTGTTACCTATTTACCTAGTAGGCCTAGTTACCTAGTAGTGTAAAAGTTATACCTAGTGTGCCTTTTTTCATTGTACTTATTTTTGTCCAGCACCTGTAGAGTTTTTTGTAGAGACGTGTCATACTTCCCTTTGGACCACCCAAGAGCATATATAGTCTGAGCGAAATGTGACGGAAACGTTTAACATTTTCCTTATTTCCAAAACTCTTGCGAGAGCAAGATCGCCAACGTCTCGTCAAACAAGACACACAATAACAACGAACACTCACTCAAAATCACTGTTGATTTCGTGGACGAGAGATCCAGTACAATAAGTAAAAGACAGTCATTTTAGCCATGATGAATAAAACTAACTAACGTAACTAAAAGACTAAATATAATAATTTCGTCAACAAATAAAAACTAGACTAAAATGTTAGGAAGGGACTAGTAG